>NC_086445.1:668475355-668665355 GCF_028390025.1 Pseudophryne corroboree
CACCTATTGGAAGTGATAAGTCTCTGTATGTATGTATGTATGTATGTATGTATGTATGTATGTATGTATGTAGGTAGGTCCTGATGAAAATTTATTTATTCATACATTGAAACGTTGATTGCTCCACAAGGCATCTGTTTCTTTTATTATCCCCGTGAGTGCCGCCTGACTGCTGCTGTGTTTGGGAAGGGCTCTGTCCTAACTCCTTCTGGAGGGCACCGGCACTATCAGTGATTACAGTTATAAACGGAGTGCCGCCTGACATGCTGGTGTATGTATGTATGTATGTATGTATATATATATATATATATATATATATGTATATATATATATATATATATATATATATATATATATATATAAAAAATAAGATTTTAAACCTACCGGTAAATCTTTTTCTCCTAGTCAGTAGAGGATGTTGGGGACTTCGTAAGGACCATGGGGTATAGATGGGCTCCGCAGGAGACATGGGCACTATAAAGAACTTTTAGTATGGGTGTGCACTAGCTCCTCCCTCTATGCCCCTCCTCCAGACCTCAGTAAGAGAAACTGTGCCCAGAGGAGATGGACAATATGAGGAAAGGATTTTGTTAATCCAAGGGCAAGATTCATACCAGCCCACACCAATCACACCGTATAACCTGGAATATACGCAACCAGTTAACAGTCAAAGACCGATCCCAACTGTAACATAACCCTTATGTAAGCAACAACTATATACAAGTCTTGCAGATTTAGTCCGCACTGGGACGGGCGCCCAGCATCCTCTACGGACTAGGAGAAAAAGATTTACCAGTAGGTTTAAAACCTTATTTTCTCTTACGTCCTTTTATACCAAAGCTCCAAACCGGGCGGGAGAGTGCGGATGACTCTGCAGCACCGATTGAGAAAACGCGAGGTCCTCATCAGCCAGGGTATCAAACTTGTAGAATTTTGCAAAAGTGTTTGAACCCGACCAAGTAGCTGCTCGGCAAAGCTGTAATGTCGAGACGCCTCGGGCAGCCGCCCAAGAAGAGCCCACCTTCCTAGTGGAATGGGCCTTTACCGAATTTGGTAACGGCAATCCAGCCGTAGAATGAGCCTGCTGAATCGTGTTACAGATCCAGCGAGCAATGGTCTGCTTAGAAGCAGGAGCGCCAACTTTGTTGGCTGCATACAGGACAAACAGAGCCTCTGTTTCTCTTACGTCCTAGAGGATGCTGGGGACTCCGTAAGGACCATGGGGTATAGACGGGCTCCGCAGGAGATAGGGCACCTAAAAAGAACTTTGACTATGGGTGTGCACTGGCTCCTCCCTCTATGCCCCTCCTCCAGACCTCAGTTAGATCTTGTGCCCAGAGGAGAATGGGTGCACTGCAGAGAGCTCTCCAGAGTTTTCTGTGGAAAAAGAATTTTGTTAGGTTTTTTATTTTCAGGGAGTCCTGTTGGCAACAGGCTCCCTGCATCGTGGGACCGAGGAGAGAGAAGCAGAGCTGGCTTGTTAAGTTGGGCACTGCTTCTAAGGCTACTGGACACCATTAGCTCCAGAGGGAGTCGGAACACAGGTCTCACCTGGGGTTCGTCCCGGAGCCGCGCCGCCGTCCTCCTCACAGATGCCGAAGATAGAAGCCGGGTGAGTATGAGAAGGCAAAGAAGACATCAGGCGGCAGAAGACATCAGATCTTCATGAGGTAAGCGCGCAGCGGTAAGCTGCGCGCCATTGCTCCCAGTCACACACACACAAGTAGGCACTGAAGGGTGCAGGGCGCAGGGGGGGGGGGGGGCGCCCTGGGCAGCAATATTCCTCATATTTGGCATTGATAAGTATGGATTAAGCTGTGGCACAGTAAATCCGGTAACCCCCGCCATTTTTTTATAGAAAGTTGATGGGACCGAAGCCCGCCGTCGGGTGGGCGGGGCTTGATCCTCAGCACTAACCAGTGCCATTTTCTCCACAGAGACTGCACGAGGAAACGCTGGCTCCCTGTTCTCTCCCCTGCTGAGCTTCACAGGCTGGAAAAAAGAGGAGGGGGGCACTTTGGCGACGCAGTGAGTGGAGATTATAATTCTATACATATAACAGCGCTATCTGGTCATATATTCCAGTGTTTTTAAGCGCTGGGTGTGTGCTGGCATATCTCTCTCTCTGTCTCTCCTAAGGGGCTGGTTGGGGTTTTGTCCCCTTATAGGTAACTCCCTGTGTGTGTGGGGTGTCGGTACGTGTGTGTCGACATGTCTGAGGCGGATGGCTTCTCCAAGGAGGAGGTGGAGCAAATGAGTGGTGTGTCCCCGTCGGTTGTGCCGACTCCAGATTGGATGGATATGTGGCATACGTTGCATGCAAGTGTGGCATCTTTACATAAAAGGCTTGATAAGGCTGGTTTAGGGGGGACATCAGGCGGTCAATCCTCAGATTGGACCGACTCACAGGGCCCGTCGGGGTCTCAAAAGCGTCCCTTAACACAAGACACTACTACCGACACGGATTCTGATTCCAGTGTCGACTATGACGAAGTAAAATTGCACCCTAGGGTGACAAACCATTCAGTGTATGATTGTGGCAATAAGGGATGTGTTGCATATTGTGGATGAACCCTCGGTCCCCGACACAAGGGTACACATGTTTAAGGAAAAGAAACAGATTATTAATTTTCCCACATCTCATGAATTAAATGAGTTCTTTGAAAAAGCTTGGGAGACTCCGGATAAGAGACCGCAGATTCCCAAAAGAATTTTTATGGCATACCCTTTCCCTAAGCAGGACAGGGAGATTTGGGAATCACCACCCACTGTGGACAAGGCCCTGACGCGCTTGTCCAAGAAAGTGGCGCTACCGTCTCCTGACACAGCGGCCCTTAAGGACCCTGCAGATCGCAGGCAAGAAACTACCTTAAAGGGTATTTATTCTCATACGGGTGCTGTGTTAAGACCGACGATTGCGTCGGCATGGGTGTGTAGCGCAATTGCAGCTTGGACAGATGAGCTGACAGATCAATTTGATACCATGGATAAGGATACTATATTCCTAACTCTACCCATATAAAAGACGCAGTCTTATTTATGAGGGATGCTCAAAGGGACATTGGATTGCTAGCGTCTAGGGCCAATGCCATGTCTATCTCAGCGAGAAGATCCTTATGGACTCGCCAATGGACGGGTGAGGCGGATTCCAAAAAACATATGGAAGTACTACCCTATAAGCGTGATGTATTGTTTGGGGATGGGCTGACGGACCTGGTTTCCACAGCTACAGCAGGTAAATCAAATTTTTTACCATATATTCCCCAACAGCAAAAGAAAGCAACAGTCTATCAGATGCAGTCCTTTCGGTCGCACAAGTCCAAAAGAGGTCGGAGATCCTCTTTCCTCGCCAGGGGTAAGGGCAGAGGCAAGAGAGCACCTGCTTCGTCAGGTGCCCAGGAACAAAAGTCCTCCCCGGCTGCTCCAAAACCTCCCATGAGGAAGTCCGTACCGGTGGGGGCACGTCTTCGACTTTTCAGTCAGGCCTGGGTCAGTTCGGACCTGAATCCCTGGGTGTTGGAAATAGTTTCCCAGGGTTACAAATTAGAATTCGAGGAGGTGCCCCCGCGCCGATTTTTCAAATCGGCCCTACCAGCTTCCACATCGGAAAGGGATGAAGTGTTAGCTGCAATTCAAATGCTGTGTATACAGCAAGTGATCATCAAGGTTCCCCCGCACCAGCAGGGAAGAGGTTACTATTCAACCCTATTTGTGGTCCCGAAACCGGACGGTACGGTCAGACCGATTTTGAATCTGAAATCCCTAAACCTGTACATAAAAAGATTCAAATTCAAAATGGAATCTCTCAGAGCAATAATAGCCAACATGGAGGAGGGGGAGTTTATGGTGTCTCTGGACATAAAGGATGCGTACCTTCATGTCCCCATATATGCCCCCCATCAGGAATACCTGAGATTCGCTGTACAGGATTGTCATTACCAATTTCAGACGTTGCCGTTTGGACTTTCCACGGCCCCGAGGATTTTCACCAAGATAATAGCGGAAATGATGATGGTCCTGCGCAAGCATGGAGTCACAATTATCCCATACTCTGACGATCTCCTGATAAAAGCGAGATAAAGAGAGAAATTGCTGAGCAGTGTGGCACTCTCTCTGAGAGTGCTCCAGCAACACGGTTGGATTCTAAATCTACCGAAGTCACAGTTGATTCCGACAACTCGACTACCGTTGATACTGGATACGGAACAAACGAAGGTCTTCCTCCCAATAGAGAAAGCCCAAGACATCCAGAACATGGTCAGAGATCTGCTAAAACCGAAAAGGGTGTCAGTTCACCAATGCACTCGAGTTCTGGGGAAAATGGTGGCGGCCTACGAGGCCATTCCCTTCGGAAGGTTCCATGCAAGGACTTTTCAATGGGACCTTCTGGACAAGTGGTCCGGGTCCCATCTGCATTTACATCGGAAAATAACTCTGTCCCCAGGAACCAGAGTGTCCTTCCTGTGGTGGTTGCAAAGTGCTCACCTGCTGGAGGGTCGCCGATTCAGGACTGGATCCTGGTTACCAAGGACGCGAGCCTCCGAGGATGGGGAGCGGTCACACAGGGAAAGACTTATCAGGGTCTATGGTCAGACCAGGAGTCCTGTCTACACATCAATGTGTTGGAACTCAGGGCCATTTACAACGGCCTTCGACAAGCGGAGAGTTTTCTTCGAAACCTTCCGGTTCTGATTCAATCAGACAATGTCACAGCAGTGGCTCATGTGAACCGCCAAGGCGGGACAAGAAGCAGAGTCGCGATGGCGGAAGCCACAAGGATCCTTCGCTGGGTGGAAAATCATGTAAGCGCTCTGTCGGCTGTCTTCATTCTGGGAGTGGACAATTGGGAAGCAGACTTCCTCAGCAGACACGATCTCCATCCAGGAGAGTGGGGACTTCATCAAGAAGTCTTTGCAGACGTAACACGTCTTTGGGGAACTCCTCAAATAGACATGATGGCGTCACTCCTCAACAAAAAACTTCAGAGGTATTGCGCCAGGTCTCGGGACTCTCAGACAGTAGCAGTGGACGCACTGGTAACACCGTGGGTGTTCGAATCGGTCTACGTGTTCCCTCCTCTTCCTCTCATCACGAAAGTGTTGAGGATCATAAGACGAAGAAGAGTACAGACGATACTCGTTGTCCCAGACTGGCCTCGAAGGGCTTGGTACTCGGAACTACAAGAGATGCTCACAGGAGACCCCTGGCCTCTTCCTCTAAAGGGAAGACCTGTTGCAGCAGGGGCCCTGTGTATTTCAAGACTTACCGCGGTTACGTTTGACGGCATGGCGGTTGAACGCCGAATCCTAGCAAAAAAGGGGATTCCGGAAGAGGTCATCCCTACTTTAATAAAGGCTTAGAAGGAGGTGACGATAAAACATTATCACCGTATCTGGCGAAAGTATGTGTCTTGGTGTGAGACCAAGAATGCACCTACGGAAGATTTTCATTTGGGTCGTCTTCTCCACTTCCTACAGACAAGAGTGGATATGGGCCTGAAATTAGGCTCGGTTAAGGTACAGATTTCGGCCCTCTCGATTTTCTTTCAGAAGGAATTGGCTTCTCTTCCAGAAGTCCGGACGTTTGTAAAGGGAGTGCTGCACATCCAGCCTCCTTTTGTGCCTCCAGTGGCACCATGGGACCTGAACGTGGTGTTGCAGTTCCTAAAATCACACTGGTTTGAACCGCTTAACAAGGTTGAGTTGAAATTTCTTACCTGGAAGGTGGTAATGTTGTTGGCCTTAGCATCAGCAAGGCGAGTGTCAGAATTGGCGGCTCTATCACACAAGAGCCCCTACTTGATTTTTCATGTGGATCGAGCTGAATTGAGGACACGTCCGCAATTTTTGCCTAAAGTGGTTTCGTCGTTCCATATGAATCAACCTATTGTGGTGCCTGTGGCTAGCGGTGACCTGGAGGATTCCAGATCCCTGGACGTAGTCAGAGCCTTAAAAATTTATGTAGCCAGGACGGCTAGAATTAGGAAAACAGAGGCTCTGTTTGTCCTGTATGCGGCAAATAAGATTGTCGCTCCTGCTTCAAAGCAGACTATTGCTCGCTGGATCTGTAATACGATTCAGCAGGATCACTCTACGGCTGGATTGCCGGTACCAAATTCGGTTAAGGCCCATTCCACTAGGAAGGTGGGCTCTTCTTGGGCGGCTGCCCGAGGCGTCTCGGCTTTACAACTTTGCCAAGCGGCGACGTGGTCGGGGTCAAACACTTTTGCTAAATTCTACAAGTTTGATACCCTGGCTGATGAGGACCTAGCGTTTGCTCAGTCGGTGCTGCAGAGTCGTCCACACTCTCCCGCCCAATTGGATGCTTTGGTATAAACCCAATGGTCCTTACGGAGTCCCCAGCATTATCTAGGACGTAAGAGAAAATAAGATTTTAAACCTACCGGTAAATCTATTTCTCCTAGTCCGTAGAGGATGCTGGGCGCCCGTCCCAGTGCGGAAACTCTGCAAGACTTGTATATAGTTGTTGCTTACATAAGGGTTATGTTACAGTTGACATCGGTCTTGGACCGTTACTGTTGTTTTTGTTCATACTTTTAACTGGTTAAGTATGTTCCAGGTTACATGGTATGATTGGTGTGGGCTGGTATGAATCTTGCCCTTGGATTGCTAAATCCTGCCTTGTATTGTCCATCTCCTCTGGGCACAGTTCTCTAACTGAGGTCTGGAGGAGGGGCATAGAGGGAGGAGCCAGTGCACACCCATAGTCAAAGTTCTTTTTAGGTGCCCTATCTCCTGCGGAGCCTGTCTATACCCCATGGTCCTTACGGAGTCCCCAGCATCCTCTACGGACTAGAAGAAATAGATTTACCGGTAGGTTTAAAATCTTATTTTTCCTAACCCTAGCCGTCCTGGCTACATCAATTTTTAAGGCCCTGACTACATCCAGGGACTTGGAGTCCTCCAAGTCATCCGTAGCCACGGGCACCACAATAGGTTGATTCATATGAAATGAAGAAACCACTTTAGGCAAAAATTGAGGACGAGTCCTCAACTCTGCTCTATCCACATGGAAAATTAAATAGGGGATCTTGTGAGACAAGGCCGCCAATTCGGACACCCGCCTTGCAGATGCCAAGGCCAATAACATGACCACCTTCCAAGTGATAAATTTTAATTCCACCGTTTGAAGAGGCTCAAACCAGTGAGATTTTAGAAAACTTAACACCACGTTAAGGTCCCAAGGCGCCACAGGGGGCACAAAAGGAGGCTGGATGTGCAGCACTCCCTTCACAAAAGTCTGGACTTCTGGGAGAGAAGCCAATTCCTTCTGAAAGAATCTAGATAGGGCCGAAATCAGTACCTTAATGGAGCCTAACTTCAGGCCCATATCCACTCCTGTCTGTAGAAAGTGGAGAAAACGGCCCAAATGGAAATCTTCCATAGGAGCATTCTTGGCTTCACACCAAGATACATACTTCCTCCAGATATGGTGATAATGTTTCGCCGTCACCTCCTTCCTAGCCTTTATCAGAGTAGGGATGACTTCCTCCGGAATACCTCTCCCAGTTAGGATTCAGTGTTCAACCGCCATGCCGTCAAACGTAGCCGCGGTAAGTCTTGGAATACGCAGGGCCCCTGCTGCAACAGGTCCTCCCTGAGAGGAAGAGGCCACGGATCTTCTGTGATCATTTTCTTAAGATCTGAATACCAGGCCCTTCGAGGCAAATCTGGAACAACGAGTATTGTATGTACTCTTTTTCGTCTTATGATTCTCAATATTTTTGAGATGAGAGGCAGAGGAGGGAACACAGACCGACTGAAACACCAATGGTGTCACTAAGGCGTCTACCGCTACTGCCTGAGGGTCCCTTGACCTGGCACAATACCTCCGAAGCTTTTTGTTGAGGCGTGATGCCATCATGTCTATTTGAGGAAGTCCCCAATGACTTGTTATCTCTGCAAAGACTTCTTGATGAAGTCCCCACTCTCCTGGATGGAGATCGTGTCTGCTGAGGAAGTCTGCTTCCCAGTTGTCCACTCCCGTTATGAAGACCGCTGACAGAACGCTTACGTGATTTTCCGCCCAGCGAAGAATCCTGGTGGCTTCCACCATCGCCACTCTGCTCCTTGTCCCGCCTTGGCAGGTTACATGAGCCACTGCTGTGATGTTGTCTGATTGAATCAGCACCGGTAGGTCGCGAAGAAGATTCTCCGCTTGTCGTAGGCCATTGTATATGGCCCTCAATTCCAGCACGTTGATGTGTAGACAAGCCTCCTGGCTTGACCATAGTCCCTGAAAATGTCTTCCTTGTGTGACTGCTCCCCATCCTCGGAGGCTCGCGTCCGTGGTTAACAGAACCCAGTCCTGAATGCCGAACCTGCGACCCTCTAGAAGGTGAGCACTCTGCAGCCACCACAGGAGAGACACCCTGGCCCTGGGGGACAGGCTTATCTTCTGATGTATTTGTAGATGGGACCCTGACCACTTGTCCAGAAGGTCCCACTGAAATGTCCTCGCATGGAACTTGCCGAAGGGGATGGCCTCGTAGGCCACCACCATTTTCCCCAGAACTCGAGTGCATTGATGAACCGACACTCTTTTTGGTTTTAGCAGGTCTCTGACCATGTTCTGGAGGTCCTGGGCTTTTTCCATTGGGAGAAAAACCCTCTTCTGTTCCGTGTCCAGAATCATGCCTAGGAATGATAGTCGAGTCGTTGGAACCAATTGTGACTTTGGCAGATTGAGAATCCAACCGTGCTGTTTTAGCACTCTCAGGGAGAGCGACACGCTCTTTAGCAATTGATCTCTCGATCTCGCTTTTATCAGGAGATCGTCCAAGTACGGGATAATTGTGACTCCCTGCCTGCGCAGGAGCACCATCATCTCCGCCGTCACCTTGGTGAAAATCCTCTGTGCCATGGAAAGCCCAAATGGCAGCGTCTGAAACTGGTAATGACAGTCCTGTACAGCGAATCTCAGGTACTCCTGATGAGGAGGATATATGGGGTCATGAAGGTAGGCATCCTTCACGTCCAGTGATACCATAAAACCCCCCCTTCCATGCTGGAGATCACTGCCCGGAGCGATTCCATCTTGAATTTGAACTTTTTCAAGTACAGGTTTAGGGATTTTAGATTTAAAATGGGTCTCACCGAACCATCCGGCTTCGGGACCAAGAACAGGGTTGAATAGTACCCTTTCCCCTGTTGTACCAGGGGAACCTTGACAATCACCTGCTGCTGACACAGCTTTTGAATTGCAGCAAATACTACTTCCCTCTCCGGGGAAGAAGCTGGCAGGGCACCTCTTCGAATTCCAGTTTGTAGCCTTGGGATACAATCTCCATCACCCAAGGATCCACGTCTGACAGAACCCAGACCTGGCTGAAGAGTCGAAGACGTGCCTCCACCGATGCGGACTCCCTCAGTGGAGCCCCAGCGTCATGCGGTGGATTTAGCAGGAGCCGGGGAGGACTTCTGCTCCTGGGAACTAGCCGAAGCAGGTGTTCTCTTTCCTCTACCCTTACCTCTGGTGAGGAAAGAGGAGCCCCGACCTCTTCTGGCCTTATGCGACCGAAAGGACTGCATCTGATACTGTGAAGTTTTCTTTTTCTTACAAGTGACAACTCTTTTCAGCTCTCTGTCACTGTGTTCAGCAGGGGAGAGTCCGGGGAGCCAGCTTCTCTGCAGTGCTCTGTGGAGAAAATGGCGCCGGTTAGTGCTGATGGACCAAGCTCCGCCTCCTCCAGCGGCGGGCTTCGGTCCCGCTCAAATGTATAAAAAATGGCGGGGGATTTATATATTAACTGCCTCCACAGCCTAATATCTATATAATGCCAGTCCAGAGGTTTATATTGCTGCCCAGGGCGCCCCCCCTGTGCCCTGCACCCATCAGTGCCTGTCAGTGGGTGTAGTGTGTGGGAGCAATGGCACGCAGCGTTACCGCTGCGCGCTTACCTCCGTGAAGATCTGAAGTCCTCTGCCGCCTTGACGTCTTTTCTTCTCATACTCACCCGGCTTCTATCTTCTGGCTCTGTGAGGAGGACGGCGGCGCGGCTCTGGGACGAACGGCGGGGGGAGACCTGCGTTCTGACTCCCTCTGGAGCTAATGGTGTCCAGTAGCCTAAGAAGCAGAGCCTGAACTTAAGTAGGTCTGCTTCTCTCTCCTCAGTCCCACGATGCAGGGAGCCTGTTGCCAGCAGTGCTCCCTGAAAATAAAAAACCTAACAAAATTCTTTTTCAGAGAAACTCAGGAGAGCTCCCCTGTAATGCACCCTATCTCCTCTGGGCACAGGATCTAACTGAGGTCTGGAGGAGGGGCATAGAGGCAGGAGCCAGTGCACACCCATACTAAAAGTTCTTTATAGTGCCCATGTCTCCTGCGGAGCCCATCTATACCCCATGGTCCTTACGGAGTCCCCAGCATCCTCTAGGACGTAAGAGAAACATATATATATATATATATATACACACATATATATATATATCTTTAGAATGTAAGCTCTCACGAGTAGGGCCCTCTTCCTTCATGTGCTTATCCTCTCTCTTACTTTAATAATCTTCAACTGCATCAACTCCAGCAGTCTTCTGCCACCTGATGCTTATTTCAGTGTCATCTGCTGATGTAGCTATGTTTATTTACCCTGTACTTGTCCTATATTGTCTTCAACTGTAAGTTATTTTCCTGTTTTGACTATTTGTTTATGTACGAACCCTTACGGCGCCATATAAATAAAGGATGATAATAATTATATATATATATATATATATATATATATATACATACAGCAGCAGCCGGCACTCAAGTAATGATTTCCAACGCGCTAAGGTGCCAAACCCAACAAAGTATAAAGTTCCAACAAAGAATGGCACTCAGAGACAAAATTGCAGCAAAAGGCTATTAATTTCCAAAGTCAACGTTTCGAGGCTCAAAGCCTCGTCGTCAGGACATACAGCAACAGTACATACTGTCAAAGTTGAAAAATATTGTAATGCATGCCTAACGTACTATCTGCCGTGCATGCGCATATCCGCAATTTGCGTAACGGAGCTTTTCACGGCCATGCGTCTTAGCGCGTGGTATGCGCATTTACGGTAGAGTTTGTGAACGCATAGAGGGTTATTAGAACATTACATATTTAACCCAAATAGTGTACATTTTAGATATAGTTCCCCTAGACCATGTCAGCGAGTATTAATAGTTTAAACAGTTCCTGGACAAAGAGATTCGCCTTTGCATGATAGGAAGGGTCAGATAAAGGTTGGAAGGTGATGTCTAGTATCCAGCTGTAGGGTATTTTGAGGGTTACATTCCGGTGTTAGTTAGAGAAAGATCGCTTGTTCCTGCGTATAGTTATGTACAAAAGTAGAATATGAACATTAACTGTATTTACTGTATTTTATGTATGCGACGGGAATTCCCGAGGATACCACCCACAAGAACAGTTGGGGAAAGACATCGCCCACCCTTTCAAATCCACCTATGACCTTTTCTGTAATGTAGAGACACATCCCTGTGTCCAATGGACAATGAGATTACAGTGACCATTGTATTGTGTATGCATGTTGTGTATAAAAAGACCATTGTTGCCTGGCCGGTCAGAAGACTCTGAACGCTATCTGTATGACCAGCGGAGGACCGACTCGGGTTGCGCTTGCGAACATTCTCACGTATGTACATTCTCTGTAGCCATTATTCTGTTTAGATTTACTTGTTAGCCTGTAGTGTATGATTTGTATTGTTTTACCTTTTGGAATTAATCCACTGAGGCCTTAGAACCCTGTGGTTACAACTACAAATCAGTGTTGTGTTTTCACTTTCCTGCATGGGCTTTATAGTGTATTAATCTGTGTAAGGTGTATAAGCATTGATAAGGTGTACGCACTGCGGATACTTTGTATCGCCAGCGCTGCTTAAGGTTTAAAGGTATTACATCATTGCAGTACTTTGCTGTTAAGGGTTTAAAGTGTAAGCATATCATTACATTGTATCATTAACAAGGTTTAAAGGTTATCCATTGTGTGTGTGCACGCTGAGCGTACTCTGTACACTCAGCGCAGCGTGTGTACGCTAAGTACGTACCACGTGCGGGACTCTGTACGCAAATAGCGTACAAAGTGCGTAGCACGGGCATTCAGTCTAGCGGCCATAACGGCTCCACGGTAAAAGTGTATTTAGAGGTATAGCATTGCGGTCTAAGGTAATATCAACATTATCAATTGGGATCTCGTCCGGTTCCTTCTCATACCCGCAGCCTAGCAGAGTTTTCGCAGACTTTATCTATCAGCAAAGGGCGGAAAGGTATCCCCTGTAAACCTTCTCTTGGTCGGGGGATACAATAAGTGCTGATTAGATAAGCGTCTGCCCTGCATGGTTTGAAGGGATGCTGGAGAACGCAAAAGATATTTTTCCTTTTAAAATCTGTGATTTTCTGTTTTGGCGCCAAATGCGCACGCAACACACGCACACACCTGTATTTTGTACTTTGCATATCTGCTCGCATTATTGCCATAAGCATTGATTACTAGATTCATTTTGACCTGTACTGAGAAAATTTGTTGCTATTTAGTTCAAATATAGAGTTAATAGTTAAGGAAGTAAGTGTAAGACGCACACGCAGCCTGGCCTAGGTGTAAAGGTTTATACAGTAGAAACTGTGTGTGTGTGTTAAGTAAGTGATTAAAGTTAAATATCGCTTACATTTATAGAAGTGTGGGTTTTGTAGTACTGCGGACGTACGGCCTTTGTACACGTGTCTCGGGCAGCGTACGGGACTGCGTACGCAACGTTAAGGCATACGCACGTGGCGTGTTCACGCAACGTGCGTAAAAGTACGACCGTTAATACAAAGCACACAATAGCATTGTTTTAGTTTAGGCGCGAAACGGTAGCCACGCGATAATAGCACAAATTGATCAGTTTCCAATATTTAGTTTAAATACCTTTTTTACTGTATCACCTCTGGAATTGGGGCTGTTTTCCTGAATGAAAGTTAATTTTCTGTACAGAAAAACCAAAGTGTATATGAGTGAACGAGCGTGAGTGTGCAAACAATAAAGGTTTTGTGGACCCAGGGAATTCGGGATCCCGTCGGAGACCACATCAGGTGAGTGGACACTAGGTGGCGTGAGAGTGGCTTGCTCACGTTAACATTGATTAAGGTATAAAGGAGCAATTAGTATAACAGCAGACCAAGAGGTCAGCGAAGTCAGAAAACCGCTGACAAAGTCAAGCGAAGCTCTGAATACCTCGGCCTAAAAGGTTAGCGAGGTTTTGTGTAGAGAGCGCAGCCCAGGTGGTTGGCGTAGTACCCATATAGGCCCGTTCAGATACGCTCCGGCTGAGGTTTCGCAGCCTGAAAAACGATTCCATTGGTCGTACAGCGGATAAGTAACAGTTACCTATACGCTGGGCGATTGTACCGCGCGTTCGTGAGTGCAATACTTAGCCCACCGCGATACCCTTTTACGAGTTGTGCGTAAAAATCGCGGGCTCATTGGCGCTAAGTGTAGTACACGCAACGTGATTTGTGTAACAATTTTTTTGTTTTAAGGGAGTTTCGCTGGTCACTCAGGAAATCTCCAACGACCAATATTTACTGGGAAGGGTAAGTCACTCCCACACACTCAGTAAATAGAGGTTACACAGGGGCCCGAGGTTGGGTACGACCGGTGCTGATGACAGTGTTTAGGTGTATTGGCCAACGTGGGCGTGAGTGGGTGAAAGCGCTCGGAGAACTTTCACCGTTGCCTTACCACTGAGTATTTTGGTTTTTGTAGGAATTTGCTGAGAAGGCAATACCTGCAAAAGATGGGGGCCAGTTGCTCAAGTAGAGGACGATCAACCAGGGTTCAGGTTGATATTCCGCGGCCCAAGGGGTCGGCGAGGTACATAATGTGTGAGAAATATGGATCACACGCAGAGGTTTTATGCAATGAATGGGAACGTATGACTGCGGAAGATAGGGAACCATTCCCTAAGGTAGGCAGTTTTAATCCAGAATTGGATTAGGATATGTCTGTTAAAATCCCGAAAAGAAAGGATCAGACACTCAAACTGTTTACATTTATGGCAACGAGAGAGTGATATGCAAAGGGAACTAGCTCACACAGCTGGTTCCAACCCTAGCAGGAAACTGATTGCAACTGCACCACCACCACCGTATATTACAGGGGAGAAAGTGGCTACAGAGAATGGCATACTAATATATGATGAGTGAACTTGATGTATTAATGCTAACCCGTGCAAGTTGTATCCCATCTTAAACTTCCCTCAGGACTGCGACCAAGAAGATGAGCCCAGCACGATATCGGAACTCTCTCTGGCAGCCACCATACAAGACACACAAGTGGGCACGGCCCAACCAGTAAGAGCAGTAGCAAAGGCCCCTAGCGGAGGGACAGGTGAGGTTGTGTACACAGGTAAGTACGGTACAGTACATTATGCAGAGACAATTGCACCTCACATTGTAGAAGCAACCCAGAATTATGTAATTGAACTAAATCCTGTCAGGGTGATCGCAGTCCCCAATGGGAAGACTGACGCTCAGGGAATCACTCCCGTCAGGAACATTGCTATGCATTGTCCCTGGTCCCGGACAGAATTGAGGACAATTATGTCTGAATTTCCCGATCCCAGAAAAGATCTAGCCGCATGTCAGAGGTTTATTAGAGAACTAGGTAACGCCACCGAACCCATAAACAAAGATTGGCGGACAGTGCTACGGACATGTTTACCCTCCAATATTGACCCTGTGAAATTCATTGCTGATTGTAAATTAGATGCAGAGGTACCTCTCACTGATGAATACACTCAGGAGAATGTACGACAGATCAATCTGCAATTAGGAGTATATTTCCCAACTGTTGTCAAGTGGAATAAAATCTTCTCCATTAGACAAAAAGAAGGTGAAGCTGCTTCTGAATATTTCCATCGAGCACTGCAGGAAATGGCTAGATACACTGGGGTCGAGGACATTAAGGAAAATGTACACCATAGAAAGGTAGCTGTGTCCGTATTAATGGACGGCTTGAAAGAAACGTTGAGAACAAGGGTACAGACCACTTAACCTAACTGGAGAGGTATTTCGGTGGCTGCATTAAGAGAGTCCGCTATCGAGCATGATCGGAACATCATTAAGCACAGGGAGTCACAGGGGGATAAGCTGATGACCGTAAGTATCAAAGCCCTGACAACGAAGCCACATCAGCCTAAATCCCAGACCCCTGATGGTAAGTCGTATGTAGTAAAATGTTATAATTGCCAGAGGGAAGGACATTACTCATGGAACTGTAATTATAAAAGCAACGTATATCGACCCCCTAGACCAGAACATGACTCACAGCATAACACACGTAATTGGGATCAGGGACCGCATAGGAGGAATTATGAGCCACATGCAGGGCAAACAAGGAGGTACCCACCTAGGAAGGACTGGCAGACCTCTGGAAATTCTCAGCTACCCCCCCTCACATATTGTAGCTGCCAGCGCGCTGCGGGAGGGTCACAACATACAATAGGGGTTAGGCCACACCTGTAGTTTGCAGCCAGTGAAGTTGATTGCTAGCCTTGGAAGTGAACCCGAGGTTACAGTTGACGTAGCTGGTAGATCACTACCTTTCCTTGTAGATACAGGGGCGGCCAGGTCAGTGTTAAATTCAACGGTAGGTATGAAAACAACGGGTAAAACAATTTCAGCAATGGGGGTAACAGGAGTAGTGCAACACTATCCCTTAAGTAGACCAGCAGAGATTACGATAGGGCCTTTGCAGACCAAGCACTCCTTTTTGCTAGCTGCATTGGCTCCGACTAATCTACTTGGGAGAGATTTATTGTGCAAAATGAGGTGTGTCATATATTGTACTCCTGAGGGTGTCTTCTTAGATATACCCGAGAATCACGTTCAGGAAGTGCAGGATATGTTAGACACCCCACAAAGGTTAATGTCACACTCTGCTGCTATAGACAGGTGTCCATCCAAGGTAGAGGAAATGATCTCCCAGATACCGCGATCCCTCTGGACCAAAGATGGACAAGACACTGGATTGATGGCAAATGTAGCTCCTGTAGTGGTGCAAGTAAAAGATGGTAGGATAGCTCCAAAAATCCCACAGTATCCTCTGAAGCCAGAGGTGGAATTAGGAGTGTACCCAGTCAGAGCGCTTGCTACAACAGGGCATCATCCTAGTTAGGACGTCCAGCACTGCTAATAGTCCCATCTTCCCTGTGAAAAAGAGTGGTGGGAGGGGTTACAGGCTAGTGCAGGATCTAAGGGGGATAAACAAGATAGTTGAGAGCCAATTACCTGTAGTGCCAAATCCAGCTGTCATCCTCATGCAAATTCCCCCTACTGCGAAATTTTTCACTGTCATTGACCTCTGTTCCGCTTTCTTTTCGGTCCCTCTGCACCCTGACAGCCAATATTTGTTTGCATTTACATACAGAGGAGTACAGTACACCTGCACTCGTCTACCCCAAGGTTTCATTGACAGCCCAAGTATTTTCTCCCAGGCTTTGCATGACTGTTTACAATCCTTTCAACCTGAGAGCGGCGGATCAGTATTAATACAGTATGTAGATGACCTACTGCTGTGTTCAGATTCACTCGAAGCATCCTTGAAAGCCACGAAACAGCTTCTGCTTCACCTTTCTAATACGGGACACAAGGTTTCAAAGGATAAGTTACAGTTGTGCCAGACCAAGGTGAAATATTTGGGACATTGCTTGACACAAGGACTGAGACACCTCACCGCTGATAGAATACAGGCAATTCGCGACATGACTCTGCCACAAACCCAGCAGCAGATCTGCACTTTCCTTGGAATGTGTGGGTACTGCCGAAACTGGATCCCAGGGTTCTCCATACTGGCTTTACCTTTGCAAGAGATGGTCTCGTCAAACAAACCAGATCGGATTTCGCACACAGATGAGTCCGAGCTGGAATTTGAGAGACTCAAACAGTGCCTATCACAGGCACCTGCATTAGGTATGCCAGATTATGGGAAACCCTTTGAATTGTACGGTACGGAAAGTGCTGGGTGTGCGGCAGGTGTCCTAACCCAGAAACATGGTGATGCCAGCAGGCCGGTAGCTTACTACAGTGCACAGTTGGACACCGTAGCACGGTCTCTCCCCACATGCTTGCGAAGTGTTGCAGCGATAGCATTGCTAGTGAGTAAAAGTGAAGATGTAGTGTTGGGACACAACCTGACCATCCATACACCTCATGCAGTATCAGCCTTACTGAACTCTGCCCAAACCAGACATGTCTCATCAGCACGGTTTACAAGGTGGGAATTAGCACTAATGGCCCCTGTAAACATCACCATAAGGAGATGCAGCGCACTAAATCCAGCAACTTATCTCCCAGGTGTGCCTGGACAGGCACAAAGGGTGGAGGATGAGAGTGATGGTGAAGGAGGATTTAGTACAGACACTGACACACATGATTGTATGGAATATCTGAACCAAACTTTCACTGCAAGACCCGACATTAGTGACAACCCACTGGAAGGCGTAGATTTTACTTTTTACACTGACGGTAGTTTCCAGAGACAGACGGACTCGGGAGACTTGTGTACTGGATACGCAGTCGTAGATGACAAAGGTATCATAGAAGCTGAACCCCTGGGCCCACCGCACTCAGCACAAGTTGCTGAGCTGGTCGCCCTAACCAGAGCGTGTGAATTGGCTAAGGGTAAGTCAGACAATATTTATACAGATTCTAGGTATGCCTTTTGTCACGATCCGGGTATCTGGACGCCATTTCTTACCCATCAGATGCCTCCTAAGGCTGGCTCAGCGCTCCAGGACCGGATCCCATCTGTTATCCTAATGTTCACATTCCTGCATCCTCTCCTGTCTCTCTGAGACGCTGTCACAGTAACGCCTTATTACATCTGGCATGGCGTCTCCCGCGGCCTCCGCCGCCGTCCCTGAGCTTCTGCATGCAGAGTGTCAGAGTGGCGATTACGTCAGCCGCGGCCTCCGCTGTGTCCGCGTGGTTGGATGTGCACTTGTCAGCCTGGCGTCTCCTGTCTCCAGTGGCCGGCGCCGCCATTACTGTTTTCATTACCACATGGATTACAAACCAAACTTCCCTCCAAGTGTCTGCATGGGCGCAGCCATCTTGGATTCTGTCAGCTGATCATTTCCTCCAATCTGTTGTCAGTATTGTTAATCTGCATAATTGCCTAGCCAATCCCTTCCTTGCTGCAGGTATAAATACACTGTGCCTGAGCAAGGAAGGCGTCAGTGCTTTGGTTGTCAAACCTAGTTCCTGTTTGTCTCTCTCCTGTGATTGTCTTCCAGGTTCCAGCTCCTGTCTCAAGACTTCCACCATAGAGACCCGCACCAGCATTCCACCTGCGGTGTAGCCTGACTCTCCAATCCATTGTGGATTCATCTGTTTCCAGCTACAACATTACCTGCTTCCAGCTCAGCTTCCAGCAGAGTACAGCTTCCCTTAAAGGGCCGGTGTCCTTTCTACACTTTACCACTCTCCACCGGTATTATTATTTCTCCGCTCTCAAGTTCTACATTTCAGTTCATATTTCATCGCTCCCAAGTTCATTTATTATTTAACTGGTTCCAGCCAGTATCCACTCCGTGCTAACAACAGTCTGGTTCCAGCCAGTATCCACAGCAGCTGTTTTACCTTCAGCAACCCAGCTTTTCCTGGAACACCAGCTGGCACAATCCTGGGTTATCTCCATTGCTACAGTCGGGCCTGGTAAGGACTTTCCATCTAGAAGATCATAAGAACTATCTCACACTACCAGTGTCCTGTGGCTCCTGCCATCCTGTAGTACCCAGGAACTGTATTTATTATTTGCTGACTTTTACGTTTTCTTTTACTGCTGCTGTGTTGCGGAGTTGTCATAATAAACATCATTGACTTTTATCCAAGTTGTCGTGGTCACGCCTTCGGGCAGTTATTATTCATGTTACTTACATGTCCAGGGGTCTGATACAACCTCCCAGGTTCCGGTACATCTCAGCCCCTACAACTGAGGCTGCCTCCCGTCAGCTCAGGCCCTCAGTTGTGACAGTAAGCACTGACCTAATGAATCCAGCCGGAGACCAGGATCAAGCGGCCAGGCCGATGCAAGAACTGGCAGCCCCACTAGAACATCAGGAGGCTGCACAGGGCCACATCATCCGCTGTCTCCAGGATCTCTCTACTCGGCTGGATGGGATTCAGACAACTCTCCGTGGATCAGGCGCATCTGGTGCGTCAACCACAGTGACGCCAGCAAAATTTGACGGATCTCCAAGATTCTGCAGGGGATTTCTCAACCAGTGTGAGATTCAGTTTGAGCTACAACCTGGCAATTTTCCAAGTGACCGTACAAAAATTGCCTACATCATCTCTCTTCTCAGTGGCTCCGCCCTTGACTGGGCATCACCGTTATGGGAGAGGTCCGACACCCTGCTATCTTCTTACACTGCATTCGTGTCAACATTCAGGCGCATCTTCGACGAGCCAGGCCGGGTAACCTCAGCTTCATCCGAGATTCTCCGTTTACGCCAGGGGTCACGTACTGTAGGACAATATCTGATACAGTTCCAGATCCTGGCATCCGAACTGGCATGGAACGACGAGGCCCTGTATGCTGCATTCTGGCATGGCTTATCTGAGCTTATTAAAGATGAGTTAGCTACCAGAGACTTACCTTCTAAGTTAGATGAGCTAATCTCACTCTGCACGAAAGTTGATTTACGTTTCAGAGAGAGAGCAACTGAGCGTGGAAGATCATCTGCTCCAAAATCTTCTGCTCCTCCTCCTCGTCAACTGTCACCATCTAAAGATGAGCCCATGCAAATTGGCCGTTCCCGTTTAACTCCTGCTGAGCGCCGAAGATGTCTCTCTGAGTCTCTTTGTCTTTACTGTGCAGCTCCGTCTCACACCATCAATGCCTGTCCCGAACGTCCGGGAAAACTCCAAACCCTAGCTCGCCCAGGAGAGGGCCGGCTAGGAGTAATGATCTCCTCTCCATCTCCTCATGATTGTAATCTCCCAGTCTCGCTTCAAGTTGCTCAACGTTATCGGAACGTCATTGCTCTCCTTGATTCCGGAGCAGCTGGGAACTTTATTACTGAAGCCTATGTTAAACGGTGGTCCCTACCCACCGAGAGACTTCCTTCCTCCTTTTCCTTAACTGCCGTGGATGGCAGTAAAATTTTTGATACTGTTATTGCTCTAAGGACTCTACCAGTTCGTCTGAGAGTGGGAGTTCTTCATTCCGAACTTATTTCACTTTTAGTGATTCCAAGAGCCACACATCCTGTGGTCCTGGGCCTTCCATGGCTCCGTCTTCACAATCCTACAATTGATTGGACGACTACGCAAATCCTGGCATGGGGTTCCTCCTGTGCAGAGACATGTTTGTTTAAAGTATTGCCTGTCTGTTCTTCCTCCCCCAGGTCGTCTGATGTTCCACCTCCTCCATATCAAGATTTCACGGATGTGTTCAGTAAAGCTTCTGCTGATATCCTTCCTCCTCATAGAGAATGGGACTGCCCGATTGATCTCGTTCCAGGGAAGGTTCCACCTCGAGGCCGAACTTATCCGTTGTCTCTGCCTGAGACGCATTCTATGGAGGAATACATTAAAGAGAACCTAGCAAAGGGGTTCATTCGACCTTCTTCTTCCCCAGCCGGCGCAGGCTTCTTTTTTGTAAAAAAGAAAGATGGTGGTCTGCGGCCGTGCATCGACTACAGAGGTTTGAACGACATTACCATCAAGAACCGTTATCCTTTACCCCTGATTACTGAGCTCTTTGACAGAGTTAGCGGAGCTACCATCTTTACAAAGCTGGACTTGCGAGGTGCATACAATCTCATCCGGATCCGTGAGGGTGACGAGTGGAAGACCGCCTTTAACACCCGTGACGGACATTATGAGTACCTCGTCATGCCCTTCGGATTGAGCAATGCTCCAGCTGTCTTCCAGCATTTTGTCAATGAGATTTTCAGAGACATTCTATACCGTCATGTCGTGGTCTATCTAGACGATATCCTCATTTTTGCCAACGATTTAGAGGAACATCGTTTTTGGGTTAAAGAGGTTCTGTCCCGTCTCCGTGTCAATCATCTCTATTGCAAATTAGAAAAATGCGTCTTTGAAGTCAAGTCCATTCCGTTTCTAGGGTACATTGTGTCCGGTTCCGGACTAGAGATGGATCCTGAGAAACTACAAGCAATTCAGAATTGGCCGGTACCCTTAACCCTCAAAGGGGTCCAGAGGTTCTTAGGGTTCGCCAATTATTACCGAAAGTTTATACGAGACTTTTCCACCATTGTGGCGCCTATTACTGCTTTCACCAAGAAGGGTGCTAACCCGTCCAAGTGGTCTGAAGAAGCCATGCAAGCTTTTCATCTTTTAAAACAGAGGTTCATCTCTGCGCCTTTCCTGAAACAGCCTGACATCGACTCTCCTTTCATCCTAGAGGTGGATGCCTCCTCCGTTGGAGTAGGAGCGGTGTTATCTCAGAGGGCTAAAGATGGCCATTTACATCCTTGCAGTTTCTTCTCCCGGAAGTTCTCCCCAGCTGAGCGCAACTATGCCATTGGCGACCAGGAGTTGCTAGCCATCAAGCTCGCTCTAGAAGAGTGGAGGTATCTGTTGGAGGGAGCTTCTCATTTAATCACCATACTTACAGACCACAAGAACCTTTTATACCTGAAGGGCGCACAATGTCTCAACCCTCGTCAGGCCAGATGGGCACTTTTCTTTTCCAGGTTCGACTTTAAACTCCAGTTCTGTCCGGGCTCTCAGAATCGCAAGGCCGATGCCCTTTCCCGCTCATGGGAGCAAGAAAATGAGTCAGAGTCTTCAGACAAGCATCCTATTATAAATCCGTTGGCATTCTCCACGGTAGGGATGGACTCTACGCCCCCATCAGGGAAAAGTTTTGTGAAGCCGATGCTAAGAAAGAAGCTCATGCATTGGGCCCATGCTTCCCGTTTTGCCGGACATACAGGTATCCAAAAAACCCTGGAGTTTATCTCTAGGTCCTATTGGTGGCCAACTCTGAAAAAGGACGTCTTGGAGTTTATTGCATCTTGCCCAAAGTGTGCCCAACATAAAGTATCCCGCCAGTCGCCTGCGGGGCAACTGGTTCCACTATCCGTTCCCCGTCGACCATGGACCCACTTGTCGATGGATTTCATTACAGACTTACCTATGTGCAACAAGTTCAATACCATCTGGGTGGTAGTTGACCGGTTCACCAAGATGGCACACTTCATTCCTCTCACCGGTCTTCCGTCAGCTTCCAAGTTGGCTCAAGTATTCATACAAGAGATCTTCCGACTCCACGGTCTTCCTGAAGAAATTATCTCAGATCGAGGAGTTCAATTCACAGCCAAATTCTGGCGAAGTTTATGTCAAGTCCTCCAAGTCAAGCTAAAGTTTTCCACGGCTTACCATCCTCAGACCAATGGTCAAACCGAGAGGGTGAATCAGGACTTGGAGGCCTTCCTCCGCATCTATGTGTCCTCCTCTCAAGATGACTGGGTTCAATTACTTCCCTGGGCCGAGTTCTGTCATAACAACCAGTATCATTCTTCATCTGCTTCAACACCATTCTTCACTAACTTTGGATTCCACCCTAAAGTTCCTGAGTTCCAACCGCTTCCAGCAACTTCTGTTCCCGCAGTGGATATCACCTTGCATCAGTTTGCCAATATCTGGAAGAGCGTACGATCAGCTCTGCTCAAGGCATCGTTCAGGTACAAGAAGTTTGCGGATAAGAAGCGTCGAGCAGTTCCTGCTCTCAAGGTGGGTGATCGGGTATGGTTATCCACGAAGAATTTGAGGTTAAGAGTTCCCAGTATGAAGTTTGCACCTCGCTATATCGGTCCTTTCAAGATTGAACAAGTCATCAATCCTGTTGCTTACAGACTCCAGTTGCCTCCCTTCTTAAAAATACCCAGGACATTCCATGTTTCCCTGTTGAAACCGCTGATCTTGAATCGGTTTCATTCCTCACTTCCTCCAACTCCGAAAGTCCAAACTCAACGAGGCGTTGAGTATGAAGTAGCCAAGATCCTGGACTCACGTCACCGTTACGGTCAACTACAATATCTTATTGACTGGAAGGGTTATGGTCCTGAGGAACGTTCATGGACCAATGCTTCTGATGTCCATGCTCCTGCCTTGGTCCGGAGATTCCATTCCAAGTTTCCTCAAAAGCCAAAGAAGTGTCCTGGGGCCACTCCTAAAGGGGGGGGTTGCTGTCACGATCCGGGTATCTGGACGCCATTTCTTACCCATCAGATGCCTCCTAAGGCTGGCTCAGCGCTCCAGGACCGGATCCCATCTGTTATCCTAATGTTCACATTCCTGCATCCTCTCCTGTCTCTCTGAGACGCTGTCACAGTAACGCCTTATTACATCTGGCATGGCGTCTCCCGCGGCCTCCGCCGCCGTCCCTGAGCTTCTGCATGCAGAGTGTCAGAGTGGCGATTACGTCAGCCGCGGCCTCCGCTGTGTCCGCGTGGTTGGATGTGCACTTGTCAGCCTGGCGTCTCCTGTCTCCAGTGGCCGGCACCGCCATTACTGTTTTCATTACCACATGGATTACAAACCAAACTTCCCTCCAAGTGTCTGCATGGGCGCAGCCATCTTGGATTCTGTCAGCTGATCATTTCCTCCAATCTGTTGTCAGTATTGTTAATCTGCATAATTGCCTAGCCAATCCCTTCCTTGCTGCAGGTATAAATACACTGTGCCTGAGCAAGGAAGGCGTCAGTGCTTTGGTTGTCAAACCTAGTTCCTGTTTGTCTCTCTCCTGTGATTGTCTTCCAGGTTCTAGCTCCTGTCTCAAGACTTCCACCATAGAGACCCGCACCAGCATTCCACCTGCGGTGTAGCCTGACTCTCCAATCCATTGTGGATTCATCTGTTTCCAGCTACAACATTACCTGCTTCCAGCTCAGCTTCCAGCAGAGTACAGCTTCCCTTAAAGGGCCGGTGTCCTTTCTACACTTTACCACTCTCCACCGGTATTATTATTTCTCCGCTCTCAAGTTCTACATTTCAGTTCATATTTCATCGCTCCCAAGTTCATTTATTATTTAACTGGTTCCAGCCAGTATCCACTCCGTGCTAACAACAGTCTGGTTCCAGCCAGTATCCACAGCAGCTGTTTTACCTTCAGCAACCCAGCTTTTCCTGGAACACCAGCTGGCACAATCCTGGGTTATCTCCATTGCTACAGTCGGGCCTGGTAAGGACTTTCCATCTAGAAGATCATAAGAACTATCTCACACTACCAGTGTCCTGTGGCTCCTGCCATCCTGTAGTACCCAGGAACTGTATTTATTATTTGCTGACTTTTACGTTTTCTTTTACTGCTGCTGTGTTGCGGAGTTGTCATAATAAACATCATTGACTTTTATCCAAGTTGTCGTGGTCACGCCTTCGGGCAGTTATTATTCATGTTACTTACATGTCCAGGGGTCTGATACAACCTCCCAGGTTCCGGTACATCTCAGCCCCTACAACTGAGGCTGCCTCCCGTCAGCTCAGGCCCTCAGTTGTGACACCTTTGGAGTAGAGCATGATTTCGGGGCCCTATGGCGCCTCAGAAATTTCATGATGGCAGCTGGCACACCTGTAGCGCATGCATCCCATATAAAAAGGCTTCTAACAGCGATACAGGAACCTGACAGAGTGGCTGTTATCAAGTGCAAAGCACACACTTACAGTCAAGACCCAGTGTCACTTGGTAACAGCCGGGCAGACGAAGCAGCTAAATCAGCAGCCAGCACCCCCACACAGACAGATATCACACAACTGATGGTATTCAATACCGTCAACACACAAAAATTAAGTGAAATGCAAAATTTGTGTTCTCCACAGGAATAGGCAGTCTGGAGGTCAAAAGGATATGGCCAGGAGTCCTCAGGACTCTGGACAGATGGACAAGGTAAGCCAGTAGCCCCCAGAGCATATCTTCCAAGCTTAGCTGAGGCGGCACATGGTCTGACTCATCTGGGCAAAGAGGGTATGTGTAAGCTGGTGAGAGCCTACTGGTGTGCGCCAGGATTCTCTTCTCATGCGGGTAAGAGAGCAATGACATGTCTTACCTGCTTGAGGAAGAATATTGGAAAGTCAATACCAACAGAACCATCCCATATCCCAACGACAGACGGCCCTTTTCAGGTAATACAAATTTATTTCATACAGTTGCCACCCTGCAGAAATTTAAAGTATGTGTTAGTTTGTATTGACGTGTTTTCAAATTGGGTAGAAGCGTTCCCCGCTGCCACAAATACTGCTACGTTCACTGCAAAGAAGATCGTGCAGGAATTTGTGTGCAGATATGGTATCCCTAGGATAATTGAAAGCGATAGGGGTACCCATTTTACAGGTGAAGTCTTTCAGGTTATGTGCAAACTAATGGGAATTAATAGTAAGCTGCATACTCCGTACCGCCCACAGGCGAGTGCGAAAGTGGAAAGAGTAAACAGCACTATTAGGAACAAGCTGAGCAAAGTGATGGCTGAAACTGGATTGTTATGGCCAGTAGCTTTGCCACTTGTATTGTACAGCATCAGAACCACTCCCAGGTCCCCCCTTAACCTATCACCCTTTGAGATTCTTTTTGGTCGACAACCCCATGTAATGATTGACCCTCAGGATGATTTGAAATGCAATAATGAGGTGACTGTAAAATATATGGTTAAGATGAGCCAGCAGTTGAGAAATCAAAACAGAAATCTTAAGCTGGTGATTCCTGACCTACCAAACAGTAATTGTCATGACATTGAACCTGGGGATTATGTAATGATTCGAAATTTTCTACGCTCAGGTTGCCTTATTGACCGGTGGGAAGGACCGTACCAAGTCTTACTAACCAGCACGACAGCATTGAAGGTTGCCGAGAGAGAGACTTGGGTCCACTCGTCCCACTGTAAGAAGGTCGCTGACCCAGAGAAAGCCCGTGACAAAGAGCAGAGTGTAGAGGAAATCGTATCACTGGAGTGCCTGTTCCGGGAAGTTTGAGAGGCAGGACTGTTGTCACGGCACCTGAGCACAGAGAACTACAAGACCAGAGGCGGTTGTCGCACAAAAATTTCTTTTTCCTTTTTATTATTTTCTCCATCTCCCATTACCCTCCTTTCCCCCCTTCCTGGCTCCTTTTTCTCTCCCCTTAGCAAGATGGACTTACCCCAAGAGACTGCATTCCGGGTTTTCCTGTTGACCCTGTTGTTGACCAGAGCAGTCTATTTCGGTGAGAGTACCAGAGAGGTCGAGAAAGGATATGGAATGGGTTCTGATGGCAAGGACGGATTTGTAGAATTCCAAGAGCAACACATTCACCGAGCAAAGGCGAGTATCAGAAAACGATCTGGTAGTCAAGAAACTAGGAGACACTGTGAAGGGTTATTGGCTGAGGAAAATTGTATTTGTAGAAACTGTGAAAACATAGTTGAGGACGGGTGCATCCAGAGATGTCAGTCCAGCCTTAATATCAACATGGACCGTCATCCATTGAGTGACTATCACTCATTAGTGGGTAAGGTTTTAAACCAAACAGAATGCTGGGTGTGCTCACAAGTACCTCAAGGTCAGAGCAAGTCAGGACTAGTACCGTATCCATTAACAATAGATGAGGTACTTGAATTACGGGGTGGGAGACCGGTGGACAAGAAATTTAATATTTCTAAGCCCCGTAGTTTGAAGCTCCACCAATATCATGTGGATAGATCCTTAGTATGTTTCAACATTTCCAATTCCCGAAAGCCGGGAAATTGGGAAGTGACATGGAATAACCAAACCATGGCATTTTCACACAGAGCCGACAGAATGCCCGTAGACTCAGAACTTATACGCCAAATAGCCGACAGTGGAAGGTATTTTCGGTACAGGTATACGCTAGGAAGTAGGACCATGCGGGTTGGAAAAGTATCACCAGGGTACTGTGCGCATATCATACAGCCTGATACGTGTACTGAACAGATGAGAGAGTTAGAGATAGGATTTTTCACTTGGAAGGTTTGCAATATGGTAATGTCATATTCTGTTCCATATGTTCTCCCCGATTATGCATATTTCATATGCGGGAGGAAGGCGTATAAGTGGCTTGCCCCAAACTCAGAGGGATTGTGTTACATTGGAAGAGTGTTGCCAGAAGTAATGACCATAACCCATAATAAGATGAAAGACATTCACCGCAATGCTCAAGCTCCTTACACTCACACTCACTATGAACACATCGTTAAGAGACACCTTATAGATAGGACAGAGCACGCAGCCTCTGATTTGATCCACAAATCCACCGGGATTCAATTCCTACTCGCGTTATATATCACCCGTACTGCCAGAGGAATTATAAATTATAGGTATATTCATGCGCTAGCGAACCTGATAGATAATATCACCGAGATGTATGATGACACCTTCAGGTATACAGGGAGGGAATTGCAAGCTTACAAAACGGAACTGATCCAGCACAGGATGGTTCTAAATTATATCACAGCGGTGACAGGCGGGTATTGTGCCACCTTAGCAACTCAGTATGGGGTGAAGTGCTGCACGTACATTACAAACAGCACTGATGACCCAACCGAGGTCATAGATCAAAAGATGGACGATATCTTGCAATTGAAGTGGGAGTTCCGGAGGAGACACAACCTTACCCTTACTGCTGTGAGTAATGAACTGACCGGCTGGGTATCATGGTTGAACCCACGCAATTGGTTCTCAGGTTTAGGAGAATGGGCTCAAAATGTTATCGTAAGTGTAGGAAAGTTTCTCCTTTGTATCCTGGGAGTTGTCATGATTGTTTTGATATTTAGATGTGTTCGAATTTTAACGCAGTGCAAGCGCAGTACCAAAGTGATGAGTTTGAGGAGCGGGGGCATTGTTACAACAACTGATTTAATTTATGATCCATCAATTGAGACAATGTTGTGATAAGACATGATTCCACGGTCCGTTTCTTTCACCTGTTTCTCCTTTGTTTTCCCTCAAGCAAAAATACATCCATTCGGAAGAGACCGTTGATGAATTATACATCCATTCGGAAAAGACTCTTTGATGGACACCCTAAAGACTTTTATGGACACTCTAAAGACTTTGATTAACACTCACGGCAAAGATACACCCATCCGGACAAGACTTCAACCAACACCCAAGAACGATTACACGAATGTTATGTGAATGTATTTGTGATACGTGTCTTATCTTCATCTCTACAACCTTCAGGTAGTGACACACATAGTCGACAGGTGATATAGATACATATATTAGCATTCACATGTTTTTCCCCCTTCATGTATCATCAACTAAATGTGCACCCCATTTGTTGGAACAAGAAGCCGAAAAGAGTTCGGTAGTGTTTGTTGGCCCACTTACAGACCCTTAATACGGGATGAGAAGGATTTAATGTATACTTCGCAATACCTCGAAGCTTATCTAGAACATGTACGGCACGATGATACATGCCCCTCAGACATGGATTTCATACATACATGCTTTTACTATGCCACTAGGTCATACATTTCCCGCCTACTCCTCTCATCTTACCATCCAATTATTTTATAAGATATTGTATGGTATATTTTTCTGTTTAATGTTTAGATAGTGGCAGTTATTGTTGACTGCCAAAGGGTGGACTGTCAAAGTCAAAAAATATTGTAATGCATGCCTAACGTACTAACCCCATGCACATGCCCGCTGCGCGTGCACTCGGTCTGCCGTGCGTGCGCATATCCGCAATTTGCGTAACGGAGCTTTTCACGGCCATGCGCCTTAGCGTGTGGTATGCGCATTTACGGTAGAGTTTGTGAACGCATAGAGGGTTAGTAGAACATTACATATTTAACCCAAATAGTGTACATTTTAGATATAGTTCCCCTAGACCATGTCAGCGAGTATTAATAGTTTAAACAGTTCCTGGACAAAGAGATTCGCCTTTGCATGATAGGAAGGGTCAGATAAAGGTTGGAAGGTGATGTCTAGTATCCAGCTGTAGGGTATTTTGAGGGTTACATTCCGGTGTTAGATAGAGAAAAATTGCTTGTTCCTGCGTATAGTTATGTACAAAAGTAGAATATGAACATTAACTGTATTTACTGTATTTTATGTATGCGGCGGGAATCCCGAGGATACCACCCACAAGAACAGTTGGGGAAAGACATCGCCCACCCTTTCAAATCTACCTATGACCTTTTCTGTAATGTAGAGACACATCCCTGTGTCCAATGGACAATGAGATTACAGTGACCATTGTATTGTGTATGCATGTTGTGTATAAAAAGACCATTGTTGCCTGGCCGGTCAGAAGACTCTGAACGCTATCTGTATGACCAGCGGAGGACCGACTCGGGTTGCGCTTGCGAACATTCTCACGTATGTACATTCTCTGTAGCCATTATTCTGTTTAGATTTACTTGTTAGCCTGTAGTGTATGATTTGTATTGTTTTACCTTTTGGAATTAATCCACTGAGGCCTTAGAACCCTGTGGTTGCAACTACAAATCAGTGTTGTATTTTCACTTTCCTGCATGGGCTTTATAGTGTATTAATCTGTGTAAGGTGTATAAGCAATGATAAGGTGTACGCACTGCGGGTACTTTGTATCGCCAGCGCTGCTTAAGGTTTAAAGGTATTACATCATTGCAGTACTTTGCTGTTAAGGGTTTAAAGTGTAAGCATATCATTACATTGTATCATTAACAAGGTTTAAAGGTTATTCATTGTGTGTGCGCACGCTGAGCGTACTCTGTACACTCAGCGCGGCGTGTGTACGCCAAGTACGTACAACGTGCGGGACTCTGTACGCAAATAGCGTACAAAGTGCGTAGCACGGGCATTCAGTCTAGCGGCCATAACGGCTCCACGGTAAAAGTGTATTTAGAGGTATAGCATTGCGGTCTAAGGTAATATCAACATTATCAATATATATATATATATATATATATATATATATATATTTCAGAAAAGTAGCACATGTGTATACTTCACCGTTGCCATCCTAGGAATCCTCTGGCATGAGGTCCAATAAATGCAGCTGGAAGGCGGCACACAGGTAATGATTTCACCTCCCTGCTGCGGAGTCTATCAACGTTTCAAATTTACTTTGTAATCAGGATAAACAAAATACACAAAAGACATACCTTAAATACAAGAGATATCACACCCCGTGTAACACCTCTAGTGTGCGAGTTCCAGAGTGGACCAGAGGCATCTTCACTCCAGAACTCCCGCACCTGAGGCATTACACCTGGTGTGATATTACTTAAGGTATGTTTTTTGAGTATTTTGTTTATCATGATGATGAAGTAAATTCAAAACGTTGATCTCACCTCCCTGCTGCTGGAGTTTATCATTACCTGCGTGCCGCCTACTAGCTCTCTGTGTGTGTGTATATATATATATATATATATATATATATATAAAAAACACTCACTTCTACAGCGATGCAGAAAATGTAGACAAGCCAGCACTCACGTGTAGATGAAAGAAAAGCAGGATTTATTCCTTAACCAAACGGCATGGTGAAGTACAGCAAATACAGCAAACACAGCCCGACAGCTGTTTCAACTGACTGGTCTTCCTCAGGGGCTAACCGCACTGTTGTCAGAACATGAAATATAAGCCTCAAATGGCACCACAATCAACCCAGCAGCATCAGCCCCTAAGGAAGACCAGTCGGTTGAAACAGCTGTCGGGCTGTGTTTGCTGTATTTGCTGTACTTCACCATGCCGTTTGGTTAAGGAATAAATTCTGCTTTTCTTTCATCTACACGTGAGTGCTGGCTTGTCTACTTTTTCTGCATCGCTGGAGAAGTGAGTGTTTTATATTTATTGCTGCTTTGCACCACCATTTTTTGCTTTATATACATAGGCTTTGAGTGCTGTCGTGATTTCCTATATATATATATATATATATATATATATATATATATATATATAATATATATATATATATATATATAGGAAATCACGACAGCACTCAAAGCCTATGTATATGAAGCAAAAAATGGTGGTGCAAGGCAGCAATAAATTTAAAACACTCACTTCTCCAGCGTTGCAGAAATAGTAGACTAGCCAGTACTCACGTGCACTCATCTACAATATTTTACCCTCCCAGTCACCAGACGTTTCTTCTCCCTAAAATATTATCCCCACCTCTTTGATATTTATAACATGGGTATTTAAGCACTGCAGGCAAACAGCATCAAGGGAAAGCGCAACAGAATATGCTGCACTATATAAGAAACTGTTAATAAATAAAATCATGACTGTGTTTAAAAGATCAATCGGAGAGGCTGGTACAACTTTGGAGAGGCTGGAACAACTTTGTGAGTAACCCAACAAGGTTAAATGATACCTCTGAGATCTCAAGATTAGCAGTGATACCGGCATGTGGGTGCAGCCTACACCAACCTACAGCAAGAGAAATGTACGGTGTACCGGAAAAGATTTTTAGAAGTCTGGAACTATTAAACTTTTCATATATTTTAACAGTATTTCTATGAAGTTGACATCGTTATTATTCTTTAAGAAAAATATAGGCGTGTAAGTTATTTAGCACATGTAAATGTTGTACAGTTTTACATTTATTACCAAGTGAAATATGGCCTTTGTTAAGATATATAAAAAAATAAAAAAAAATAAAATGTTCTCCAAAAGTACAAATCTTTAAAAGACCTATACATTTGATTTTATTGTCCAACATGCATATGGATTACTATAGGATATACACACATTTCTACATTGTATTTGTAGTAAATAACTATCTTTGTTTTTTAAAATAGTTAATGTTTCAGTATAGACTAAGAAAAGGATTACATTTACAAAATCATTTTCAAACTTGCAAGGTTACAGACTAGCCTTAATATAATTCTAATACACTCCTTGTATTCAAGGGCAATTGTTTATTTTAAGAGATATACTTTCACATTAAGAAATTGTGCGGGTGTAACCAAGTACTAATCCACAGAGATAGGAAACAAGTTTTCCTATATACTCCGTGACTGATCCAGACAGCTGTAATGTAAATGACCTTGTTTCTCAGGGAAAAGAATGCTGGCAATACACTGCATGATTAGTGTTCTAAACTGCCAATTAGATGGCAAGTTGGAATGATAATCATGTAGTGTATGGGAGCAAATCATAACCGTCTGTTAGCATAAAAAAATCTATAAAAAATAAAACCCAATGTGTGGGGTCCCCTCTACTTTTTAACCAGCACTGGTACCTTCAGCCCAGTACTCAGTAATCTAAAGTCAAGGGAAAAGCCGGTCTTGGGTCCCAACTGATTTCAGGGTAACCGGCAGTGAGCATTGCCAGCCTGAGCTGGTGTAACCCTAGAGGGCACCCCACAATTATTCTAACCAAACCCGCCCCCCCTCAAAAAAAAAAAGTGTGTGTGTTTGTGCGTTAACCTACACCCCCCCCCCCCCTTAAATCTGGGTCTAATCAGCCCTGACGCCAACAGCACCGAGGCTCTTCTCCATACCTGATACCCATTGGGTAATTGAGATAAAAAATAGAATTAAAAACACTTGCAAGTCAAATTATGGCCTGATTGCCAGAGACACTGTATTAAAATGACATTTGTATTACTATTACATCCTCTGGATACGAAGAGTTTTGGTGCTATTGGCACCATGGCTGGTAATATCTGGGGTTCCACCAGGCTGGCAAAGCTCAGTGCTGGTTACCATGAAATCAGTGGGGATTGTACGTCACTTTCTCCCCTGACTTAGTGGTAACCGGCACTATGCTGAAAGTGCTAGTGCTGGTTAAATTCTGTTTCATACAGGCAGATGTAAGCAGACAGTGTTCTCCTACTTCTGTGGCATCAGAAAATTGTTCAGTTGTAAAAGTAAAAGTTGTTTAGATGGCTGTTCTGATGATATATATATATATATATATATACTGCTCAAAAAAAATAAAGGGAACACTAAAATAACACATTCTAGATCTGAATGAATGAAATATTCTTATTAAATACTTTGTTCTTTACATAGTTGAATGTGCTGACAACAAAATCACACAAAAATTATCAATGGAAATCAAATTTATTCACCCATGGAGGTCTGGATTTGGAGTCACACTCAAAATTAAAGTGGAAAAACACACTACACGCTGATCCAACTTTAATGTAATGTCCTTAAAACAAGTCAAAATGAGGCTCAGTAGTGTGTGTGTGGCCTCCACGTGCCTGTATGACCTCCCTACAATGGCTGGGCATGCTCCTGATGAGGTGGCGGATGGTCTCCTGAGGGATCTCCTCCCAGACCTGGACTAAAGCATCCGCCAACTCCTGGACAGTCTGTGGTGCAACGTGGCGTTGGTGGATGGAGCGAGACATGATGTCCCAGATGTGCTCAATTGGATTCAGGTCTGGGGAACGGGCGGGCCAGTCCATAGCATCAATGCCTTTGTCTTGCAGGAACTGCTGATACACTCCAGCCACATGAGGTCTAGCATTGTCTTGCATTAGGAGGAACCCAGGGCCAACCGCACCAGCATATGGTCTCACAAGGGGTCTGAGGATCTCATATCGGTACCTAATGGCAGTCAGGCTACCTCTGGCGAGCACATGGAGGACTGTGCGGCCCCCCAAAGAAATGCCACCCCACACCATTACTGACCCACTGCCAAACCGGTCATGCTGGAGGATGTTGCAGGCAGCAGAACGTTCTCCTTGGCGTCTCCAGACTCTGTCACGTCTGTCACATGTGCTCAGTGAAAACCTGCTTTCATCTGTGAAGAGCACAGGGCACCAGTGGCGAATTTGCCAATCTTGGTGTTTTCTGGCAAATGCCAGACGTCCTGCATGGTGTTGGACTGTAAGCACAACCCCCACCTGTGGACGTCGGGCCCTCATACCACACTCATGGAGTCTGTTTCTGATCGTTTGAGTAGACACATGCACATTTGTGGCTTGCTGGAGGTCATTTTACAGGGCTCTGGCAGTGCTCCTCCTGTTCCTCCTTGCACAAATGCGGAGGTAGCGGTCCTGCTGCTGGGTTGTTGCCCTCCTACGGCCTCCTCCACGTCTCCTGATGTACTGGCCTGTCTCCTGGTAGCGCTTCCATGCTCTGGACACTACGCTGACAGACACAGCAAACCTTCTTGCCACAACTCGCATTGATGTGCCATCCTGGATGAGCTGCACTACCTGAGCCACTTGTGTGGGTTGTAGACTCCGTCTCATGCTACCACTAGAGTGAAAGCACCGCCAGCTTTCAAAAGTGACCAAAACATCAGCCAGAAAGCATAGGAGCTGAGAAGTGATCTGTGGTCACCACCTGCAGAACAACTCCTTTATTGGGGGTGTCTTGCTAATTGCCTATAATTTCCACCTGTTGTCTATTCCATTTGCACAACAGCATGTGAAATTGATTGTCAATCAGTGTTGCTTCCTAAGTGGACAGTTTGATTTCACAGAAGTGTGATTGACTTGGAGTTACATTGTGTTGTTTAAGTGTGCCCTTTATTTTTTTGAGCAGTGTGTATATATATATATATATATATATATACACACACACACACACACACACACACACACACACACACACACACACACACACAGTTGTGCTCATAAGTTTACAAACCCTAGCAGAATTTGTGATTTTCTAGCCATTTGTCAGAGAATATGAATGGTAACTCACAAACTTTTCTTTCACTCATAGTTAGTGGTTGGGTGAAGCCATTTATTGTCAAACAACTGTGTTTACCTCTTTTCAAATCATAATGACAACAGAAACTACCCAAATGACTCTGATCAAAAGTTTACATACCCCAGTTCTTAATACCGTGTATTGCCCCCTTTACCATCAATGACAGCTTGAAGTCTTTTGTGGTAGTTGTGGATGAAGCTCTTTATTTCTCAGATGGTAAAGCTGTCCATTCTTCTTGGCAAAAAGCCTCCAGTTCCTGTAAAATCTTGGGCTGTCTTGCATGAACTGCACATTTGAGATCTCCCCAGAGTGGCTCAATGATATTGAGGTCAGGAAACTGAGATGGCCACTCCAGAACCTTCACTTTATTCTGCTGTAGCCAATGACAGGTCGACTTGGCCTTGTGTTTTGGATTACTGTCATGTTGGAACGTCCAAGTACGTCCCATGCGCAGCCTCCGGGCTGACGAGTGCAAATTTTCTTCCAGTATTTTCTGATAACATGCTGCATTATTAATTATCATGCTTGCCATCAATTTTGACCAAGTTTCCAGTGCCTTTCAAAACATCAGCGATCCACCTCCGTGTTTCACAGTAGGAATGATGTACCTTTCATCTTAGGCCTTGTTGACTCCTCTCCAAATATAACGTTTATGGTTGTGGCCAAAAAGTTCAATTTTGGTCTCATCACTCCAAATGACTTTGTTCCAGAAGTTTTGAGGCTTGTCTCTGTGCTGTTTGGAGTATTGTAAGTGGGATGCTTTGTGGCATTTGCGTAGTAATGGCTTTCTTCTGGCGACTCGCCCATGCAGCCCATTTTTCCTCAAATGCCTCCTTATGGTGCATCTTGAAACAACCACACCACTTTTTTTCAAAGAGTCCTGTGTTTCAGCTGAAGTTATTTGTGAATTTTTTTCTTTGCATCCCGAACAATTTTCCTGGCAGTTGTGGCTGAAATTTTTGTTGGTCTACATGACCGTGATTTGTTTTCTACAGAATCCCTCATTTTCCACTTCTTAATTAGAGTTTGAACACTGCTGATTGGCATTCTCAATTGCTTGGATATCTTTTTATATCCCTTTCCTGTTTTATACAGTTCAATTACCTTTTCCCGCAGATCCTTTGACAATTCTTTTGCTTTCCCCAATCCAGACACGTCAGTGCAGCACTGGATGTAAGATGCAAGGGTCTTTCAGGAGTCCAGAAACTCACTGACCTTTTATACACACACACTGATTACAGGCAAACAGATCACAGTTGAGGATGGTTACCTTTAGTAGCCATTCAAACCCGTTTGTGTCAACTTGTGTGCATGTTATCAGGCCAAAATCTCCAGGGTATGTAAACTTTTGATCAGGGTCATTTGGGTAGTTTCTGTTGTCATTATGATTTGAAAAGAGTAAACACAGTTGTTTGACAATAAATAGCATCACCCAACCACTAACCATGAGAGAAAGAAAAGTTTGTGAGTTATCATTCATATTCTCTGACAAATGGCCAGAAAATCACAAATTCTGCTAGGGTATGTAAACTTATGAGCACAACTGAATATGTATATATATATATATATATATATATATATATATATATGTATATATATATATATATATATATATATATATATATATATAGTCCAGGAAAAGCTGTGGCACTCGCAGGCTTTGCAAAAAAATCAATACAGGACACTGCGGTCTCTGCTTTTAGACTTCAACGTTTCGATAATTTAATATCGTCATCAGGATAACAAATACAAGTACAGTAAAAACAATTTATACATTACTCACCCTCCACGTGCACACCCTCCCCGCGAGCACCGGGTCTTCTGACGACACCCCCTTGCGTCGCGCACTTCCTGTGCGCCCGGCCGCTCACGCGGTCACCTAGCAACCACAATAAACAAAATAAGCACCACGTGATTCACTGGACACGGAGACATCAAGAAACTGCCGCAGGGGAATACAGAGATACACTATAGTTGAACACAGTACACAGGCATGATGGCATGAATGATTCTGAGTAATCAATTCCTAGATTGATATGAAAGTCCCATGATCGCAATGCGCCTGTAAGAAAGAAATGAACATAGGCACAGACTAACAGAAACGACCATGCATATGTATATAAGTCAGCATAATTAAAGCCTCAATACTAGTGTGTGTAACCGAGCCCGTATGTGCACCTCCTGCTGGAGAAGAAACCAGAATGGTGTGCACATGAGGGGGTTAATGGAAGATATAGACAAAATACTTTATAAAAAGCAATTCAAGGGAAGATGTTCATTTAAACCCCTAGGAGCGATCGTGTTCAGGCTGTGTATCCAGCGTGTTTCTCTCTGAAGGAGGGCCTTACCTCTGTCACCGCCTCTAAGACGTTTAGGCTCAGAGTCAATGATTTTGTACCTGAGTGTCGCAAGGCCATGATTGAAGAGTTTAAAGTGTCTAGCCACTGGTTGATTGAGGCCACCTTTGCCCCCCTCCAATGCATTGCGGATGGCCGACCTGTGCAGTGCCATGCGTTCTTTAAACTGCCTGGTGGTCTTCCCTACATAGAGAAGACCACATGGGCAACGGATGATGTAAATCACATGTGTGCTGCTGCATGTGAGTACTTGTCTAATGGCAATTCGTTCCCCTGAATGTGGATGAGGGAAAGAATTGCCAGGTTCCATGTAACTGCATGTGGTGCATCCAGTGCAACGGTAACACCCTGTTTTCCTAGAGAGAAACGTGCTGGGACCGCTACTTTTTCTGTCTGAAATGTCATTCTTGACTAGCCAGTCTTTCAAGTTACGATTTCTGGTGTAACTAGACATAATCTTGGTGTTACTCAGCATCCGAAGGTCTGGGTCAGAGGTGACCACCGGCCAGAGATGTTTCGTTGCCTTGGCAATGGCAGGACTGGCTGAATTGTAACGTTGTACAAACGGAATCATGTTCTGGTGTTGTTTATTCTTCGTTGCCGCTGGAACAAGGGTATCTGCACGGGGAATGGCTAATACCTTCTTCTTTGCTTTTATTAAATTGTTGTAATTATACCCTCTCGTAACAAACTGTTTGATCAGGATATCAATTTCTTTGTTAGTCTCGGCCAGATCATCCGAAATGCGGTGGATTCTTAGAAACTGGGAAAACGGGAGACCGTTCTTAGTGGCAGCTGGATGTTGGCTGCTTCCATGTAAGATAGTATTCCTATCTGTCTCCTTTTTGTATAGTCCCGTGCATAGTTTCCCGTTCCTAAGGGAGATCTTAACGTCCAGGTAATTCACTGATTGAGAACTCATCTGATAGGTAAATCGGATAGTACCCTCCATGGAATTCACCCTTGTGATCAGATCAGAGAATTCCATCTCAGTTCCTGTCCAGATGAGTAGGAGGTCATCAATGTAGCGCGTAAAGAACACGATCTTATTCGCCACATTGGAATCGCTGAAGAATGCCTGTTTCTCAATCTCAAACATATAGGTGTTGGCGAATGCTGGTGCCACGCAAGATCCCATTGCGCAGCCTTGTTGTTGGACAAACCAGCGTGAGTCGAAGAGAAAATAATTTCTTTTCAAAGTCAATTCTAATAATCTCAGAAAGAACGACACATCTGGACCTGTATAAATGGAACTAGTAGACAGAAGCCGGAACACTGCTTCCAACCCACCCGAGTGGGGGATATTGGTGTATAGGCTGACAATGTCCATGGTACATAGCCTGGCATTCATGGGGAGTACTGGTAAATTCTGTAGTCGAGTAATTAATGTCGTAGTGTCCTTTAGATAAGTCTTCTGAGCTTGGACCACAGGCTGAAGAAATGTATCTAAGTATTGGGAAATCTTGTAGTAGATGGAGTCTCTTGCCGAAATGATCGGGCGACCGGGTGGTGCCACTGGGTTTTTGTGGATCTTCGGCAAGGTATATAGGACAGGTGCCACCGGGTTTTCTTGAATCAGTGACTGCATGATAGAGTTAGAAATGACTCCATCTGTTACTGCTTGCTGTAGAATCCCCCTCAGTTCCTGGTTGAATCTTGTTGTGGGATCAGCTGTTAGTTCCATATAGACTGTGGTGTCCTCCAATTGTCGATAGATTTCATTTTTGTACATAAGGAGGTCTTGTATAACAATGCCGCCTCCTTTATCCGCTGGGCGGATGACAATACTCTTGTCACTGCTCAGGGTTTTCAAAGTTGCCCAATCTGTTTTAGACATATTGGATCTGGGCGATTTTAATGACTGGACAATACCCTTTGCGGCCTTGTCTAAGGACCGATTGAAACAACGAAGTGAGGGATTCATGCTTATGGGGTCAAAAGTAGATCTGTTCTTGATCTTTGGTAGCGGGTTCACGGGGTGAGCTGTATTCTCCTCCGTCTCCCCAAAATGTTCTCGTAGTCTTAATTTTCTATCAAGGCGATAGGAGTCCAGTTTCCACTGGAAGTCATCAAATTTGGTAGTAGGTATAAAGGTAAGGCCTTTGTTCAACAGCATCTTTTCTTCAGTCGTAAGGGACCTGTTAGATAAATTGAAGATCATTTCTTCACAGTCGTCTTCTTTTTTTGCTTTGAGGAGCCTTTGCCACTGTCCTCCTCTTCTGGTAAAAGGTCTCCTGTGGCTTCTCGCTGTGCTCGAGTACTTACCCCTAAAGGGGGCTTGCCAGTATTGGTTTTGTTTGATGCCTCTCCCTCGCTTTGGGATGACTGTCCTCCACTTGACGTCTCGGTGTCCCCAGCAAATTTCCTAAAACGTCGTTGTTTAGGTCTGTAATCTCTCTTATGTCCAGGGAAAGCAGCCCAAGGGTAAACCTTGCCTTCTGCGTAGTCTTTCTGGACTATTGTCAATTTGTTGGACTTAAATTTGATCAGGTCTCGACGATATATCTCAATTTGTGTGTTCAACTTAGCTATCCAATCTGTATTGGAATCCTTTTGTAATGTCGGAAGATGTAATGTTTCGAATTCCGCTTTCTTAAGTTTGATCTCTTTCAATTCTTTTGATGCTTCTGAGATCACTTAATAGTATGAGGTCCAAACTGCACTTATTTAAGATGGCAGCCCACCTGCGGCAGAATTCTGTATTGAATTTCCCTATGGTGGGGGTATTCCGGATCCTAAACCCCCTGGGGATTTGGCCACTCCTGTGGTAGTCTGATAAAGTGACTCCGTGCAAATGGAAATCAATTTCCTTTTTTGACAGTCTTAGTAGCTGAAATCATTGACTCTGAGCCTAAACGTCTTAGAGGCGGTGACAGAGGTAAGGCCCTCCTTCAGAGAGAAACCTGCTGGATACACCGCCTGAACACGATCGCTCCTAGGGGTTTAAATGAACATCTTCCCTTGAATTGCTTTTTATAAAGTATTTTGTCTATATCTTCCATTAACCCCCTCATGTGCACACCATTCTGGTTTCTTCTCCAGCAGGAGGTGCACATACGGGCTCGGTTACACACACTAGTATTGAGGCTTTAATTATGCTGACTTATATACATATGCATGGTCGTTTCTGTTAGTCTGTGCCTATGTTCATTTCTTTCTTACAGGCGCATTGCGATCATGGGACTTTCATATCAATCTAGGAATTGATTACTCAGAATCATTCGTGCCATCATGCCTGTGTACTGTGTTCAACTATAGTGTATCTCTGTATTCCCCTGCGGCAGTTTCTTGATGTCTCCGTGTCCAGTGAATCACGTGGTGCTTATTTTGTTTATTGTGGTTGCTAGGTGACCGCGTGAGCGGCCGGGCGCACAGGAAGTGCGCGACGCAAGGGGGTGTCGTCAGAAGACCCGGTGCTCGCGGGGAGGGTGTGCACGTGGAGGGTGAGTAATGTATAAATTGTTTTTACTGTACTTGTATTTGTTATCCTGATGACGATATTAAATTATCGAAACATTGAAGTCTAAAAGCAGAGACCGCCGTGTCCTGTATTGATTTTTTTGCAAAGCCTGCGAGTGCCACAGCTTTTCCTGGACTGTATTTGGTCGCAAGACCCATTCTGGAGGCACCGAGGTATCATACTGTTGTTTGGAGAGAGTGCCAGCCTGCACACGACTATATATATATATATATATATATATATATATACACATAGAGACGGACAGCACACCTGTTGAATACAAAAGTAAAAGTCCTGGTGCCAGCGGTAGGTGCACAGGCAGTACACCAATATATCCAAAGAAGTCATCCACGGCACTCAGTAAATAATTTGCAAGGAGGCAGAAATGTAGCAACGTTTCGAAGGATTTATTCCCTCATCGTCAGGCACAAAATACAATGAAAAAACATCTCACCTTATACCCCAGGTAACCCACGTGTTGGCGGCGGCGTCCGGAAATCAGAGGGACGTCGTCCACAAAGGACGTCATCAACCGCTGCCCGTTGCCATGGCCACCTAACAAAACAAACATATAAAAGAACGGGATACAGTGAAGTTACGGGAAGATGCATGACTATAAGTTTTCACAATAGCATCACAATACAGCTTACTAAGAAATATACCATAATAAACAATAAAACAATCAAAAATCAGAGTAAAGAGAAAAAGCAGACCCCTAATCAGATGCACGCATAAATCCCCGACTGCTCGTTCAGGCCCTTAGGTGCTAAAGTCTGTAGCCGATGAATCCATCTGGCCTCCACCTAAGTAATTTTAGCGACCGGTCACCTCCTCTCACGTCAGGAGGGATATGATCAATTATTATGTAACGCAGAGTGGCCAGACTGTGTCCCGCATTCAAAAAGTGCCTGGCAACAGGCTGGTCACTCTGCTTCTTCATAAAAGCATTGCGTATGGCATACCTGTGTGCTGCCATACGCTCCCGCAAGGTACGTTCCGTTTTGCCGACATAACTTAAGCCGCACGGACATGTTAAGAAATAGACTATATAACGAGTAGTACATGTGACTCTATGCTTAATGACAAAATTCTGGCCGCTATGGGAATGATTAAATGTAGTACTAGCTACAAGAGAACGACAAGTCGTACAATTTAAACATTTATAACATCCCGATTTACGACCCAAGAATCCAGAGTCAACTGTATTAACCCGTTGTGAAGTTATATCAGTCTTAACAAGGTCACGGATGTTCCGACCTCTAGTATAACAATTCATTAAGTTAGTTTCAGACAGGTTAAGAGATTTATCAGTCTTAACAATGGGCCAGAGTTTTTTACTGGATTGATTAATAATCTGGCTGGATGTATTAAAATGAGTCACCCAAGGCATTTTGGGGACCGTACTCTTGGTATTCTTGGGTTTCAGTAAAGCAGAACGAGGTATTCTAAGTGCTTTATTTTTTGCTTTAATAAGCATATCATAATTATATCCCCTCGCCAAAAAATCAGAAATCATCTTATCAATACTCTCAACTGCAGTTTGGGTGTCACAACAGATCCGACATACTCTAATAAATTGAGAATATGGCAAGCCATATTTGAGTGGTTTCGGGTGAAAGCTACCAGCATGTAATATTGAGTTCCTATCAGTAGTTTTTTTGAATAAGGAGGTAACTAGCCGGTTACCACAAAGTTCAATAGTGACATCCAGGAAATGTACACTAGTCTGATCGATATTATAAGTAAATTTAATAGGGCAATCTAACGCATTGTGTACCCTCATGAGATGATCAAAAGCATATTTGGAACCAGTCCAAATAATAAACAAATCGTCAATATAGCGACCAAAAAATAGAATATTATCAAAAACTGAGGGGTTAGAGAAAAAAAATCTGTTTTTCCATGACAAACATATAAGCGTTAGCGTACGATGGGGCCACATTCGACCCCATCGCTACGCCGGACACCTGTAGGTAAAAATGGCCATCAAAATAAAAGTAATTGTGAGTTAAGATCATCTCAAGAATGTCACAAATAAAGTCAACGTTGGGACCTACATATAGCTCATGTTCAGAGATTAACTGTCGGACTGCCCTAATACCATCTTCATTAGGGATCACAGTATACAAACTAGTTATGTCGGCACTGCAAAGCCAACTATCGACTGGAACATGAATCTCACCTAATTTATTCAAAAGAGCAGTCGTGTCAGATAAATAGTTAACGTGATTGGTGATACATGGTTGTAACAAAGAATCTAAATAAACAGAGCAGTTCTGAAACAACGATCCACGTGCGGAAATAATGGGTCGACCAGGCGGGCAAGTCAAATCCTTATGAATTTTGGGGAGGGTATAGATCAATGGCACCTTGGGAGATTTAGGGCAAAGTGCATCAGCCAATGATTGATCTATAACCCCCTCATTTACAGCTGATGAAAGCTTAGAGGATAATCTATCAACAAAAGCATCAGTCGGATCCCCATCTAGACGTCTATAAACTCTAGTGTCGGCTAATTGCCGATTGATCTCATCTCGATATTGTTTTAAATCCTGTATAACAATTGCCCCGCCTTTATCAGCGGGGCGAATTATTATATCATAACTGGCAATACACTTCAAAGCCTCAGATTCACCAAAAGATAAATTATTGTACATAGCTTCATGATACTGCAAAACATCTTTATTAATATCAAAGTCAAGCATGCGAGAGAAAGTCTTAATAGAAGAATTATTCGTAAATGGTTCAAAGGTAGACCGGGGTAATAGTTTCCGCAATTGTGGCGGTACAGAAGAAGCCCTTTCAGGAACAGATCGGGTCACCCCTGAACCATTAAAATGTTCATGCAAACGTAATTGACGATTCAAGGAGTATTTCTCAATTTCCCACTTAAAGCTGTCGAACCGACAAGTAGGCACAAATGAAAGTCCACGATTTAACACCTTAAGTTCTAAATCAGTCAGTGTCCTATTAGACAGGTTCACTACTATATGTTGGGTAGCGGGGGTCTGCCTCTTCTTCCACGACCGCGACCTCGTCCTCTGCCCACCCCTGCGCGTCGGTCGCCTCAGGGATTTTTTATCTGATAGCGGGTGCGGACCCCTAAAGGGGCATAAGACATATCACGATTAAAGTTCTCACCATTCAAGTCAGAATCACTAGTGGTCGCAGTATCATACTGGAAATGAGGTCGATTATGTCGGTACGTGTAGCGCTGTGTCTGTGCTGTAGTGTTGAAATTACCGCTGATCCAGCTATACACTCTATTCTGATCATAGTCAAGAGTGACTTTATCCAACTTTTGTTTTTTGAAATGCACCAGATCACGTTTATAAGTCGCCAGTTGTTTACCAAGTTTATCAAGCCAGTCAGTAGTGGTATCCTCAATAAAGGTAGATTTATGTAGGGTTTCAAAGGCATTAATCTTGTCACGTACCAGAGTAAGCTCCTTGTTTGCTTCCTCAATCACCAAGAGCATCAAATCATAGCTGCACTTATTAAGCACAGCTATCCAACGTTTGCAAAAAACACTGCTGTGACGACCAATCGTAGGGCAATTTTTTACCCGAAACCCACGGGGAATCTGTTTCTGTTTGTAATAGTCACTTAAAGTCAATCCATGGTAATAAAAATCTATCTCACGCTGCTTCAACTTGATCCAATCATGATACAAGTGATCCTTAGATTTAAATTCCATATCATCACGAGCCACATCTTTAAAGAGAATCTGCTCAGCCTCTGAATCTGAAAACGATAGGGCCGAACCCTGTGTAATCCGGGATATATTCACCGAATCAATTGCCCTATGATTGGTCGTCACAGCAGAGTTTTTTGCAAACATTGGATAGCTGTGATTAATAAGTGCAGCTATGATTTGATGCTCTTGGTGATTGAGGAAGCAAACAAGGAGCTTACTCTGGTACGTGACAAGATTAATGCCTTTGAAACCCTACATAAATCTACCTTTATTGAGGATACCACTACTGACTGGCTTGATAAACTTGGTAAACAACTGGCGACTTATAAACGTGATCTGGTGCATTTCAAAAAACAAAAGTTGGATAAAGTCACTCTTGACTATGATCAGAATAGAGTGTATAGCTGGATCAGCGGTAATTTCAACACTACAGCACAGACACAGCGCTACACGTACCGACATAATCTACCTCATTTCCAGTCTGATACTGCGACCACTAGTGATTCTGACTTGAATGGTGAGAACTTTAATCGTGTTATGTCTTATGCCCCTTTAGGGGTCCGCACCCGCTATCAGATAAAAAATCCCCGAGGCGACCGACGCACAGGGGTGGGCAGAGGATGAGGTCGCGGAAGAAGAGGCAGACCCCCGCTACCCAACAGATAGTAGTGAACCTGTCTAATAGGACACTGACTGATTCAGAACTTAAGCTGTTATATCGTGGACTTTCATTTGTGCCTACTTGTCGGTTCGACAGCGTGAAGTGGGAAATTGAGAAATACTCCTTGAATCGTCAATTACGTTTGCATGAACATTTTAATGGTTCAGGGGTGACCCGATCTGTTCCTGAAAGGGCTTCTTCTGTACCGCCACAATTGCGGAAACTATTACCCCGGTCTACCTTTGAACCATTTACGAATAATTCTTCTATTAAGACTTTCTCTCGCATGCTTGACTTTGATATTAATAAAGATGTTTTGCAGTATCATGAAGCTATGTACAATAATTTATCTTTTGGTGAATCTCAGGCTTTGAAGTGTATTGCCAGTTATGATGATATAATAATTTGTGATTTGTAGCGCTCAACCTATATGAGTATGTAAATGATGATGCTGTGAAACCATGTAAAATTTCAAAAGTTATTTGATTTTATTCCTAGAGAAAACAAATGCATAATTGGTGTGCATGCATTCCGAAATATCAATTAAAATTGATCTGTTGAGGAAATGTCCTGGGTAGTGATGTAATTATTGTTGGGGATGGTAAATGCTGGAGCAAAGTTCTGGGGTGCACAACCAGATTGGTATCTCTGTAATCTTGGTGGTGTACAGTATCCAGTTAATTCTAAGAAAAAAACTACAAGAAAAAAAAAAGTTTTTTTGTTTTGTTTTGAATGGAAAAAAAAATAAAAAAATAAAAAGAAAAAGAAAAAATATATAATACAGGTTGAGTCTCCCTTATCCAAAATGCTTGGGACCAGAGGTATTTTGGATATGGGATTTTTCCGTATTTTGGAATAATTGCATACCATAATGAGATATCATGGTGATGGGACCTAAATCTAAGCACAGAATGCATTTATGTTACATATACACCTTATACACACAGCCTGAAGGTAATTTTAGCCAATATTTTTTTATAACTTTGTGCATTAAACAAAGTGTGTCTACATTCACACAATTCATTTATGTTTCATATACACCTTATACACACAGCCTGAAGGTCATTTAATACAATATTTTTAATAACTTTGTGTATTAAACAAAGTTTGTGTACATTGTGCCATCAAAAAACAAAGGTTTCACTATCTCACTCTCACTCAAAAAAGCCCGTATTTCGGAATATTCCGTATTTCGGAATATTTGGATATGGGATACTCAACCTGTATTTAGAAAAAATATCCGTAAAGGAAAAAGGTGGGTCTGTTTAGCTGTAACCCAGCTGGTTCCAAATGGTAATATGGAGTGAAAGTCACTTATAGAGTAGTCAGCGGCGTCCCGCTGACTATTTGCTCGAGCTAATGATGGTACCGGCTTACGGTGATTGCGGTGTTTCCCCGGGGTTCAAGGTGCGCCTGGTGCGGGGAGGGTGAGGGGACAGGGAGCACCGGACTGACCAGGCCTCGTGGGAAGGGATTCCCCCCTCTGTCCTGGTTCGGACAGTGATGGGAGATCCGGCCACCACAGGGACTGATCTGGCGGCGATTGGCTAGTGTGGGCTTGTTAAGAGCCGTCACTGCCCACCGTCCGCCGGGACCGGAGCTGCTTGAATCACCTGTCTCTCACCCCTCCTCCGCTATTCGGCTCGAATAACACCCCACCGGCTTACCTCTTCTCCTTCGGGTCTCTCTCCGTCACTGCTGGCTTCTTCCGGGTAGGGGGGTCACGTGACCCCCGCTCGGCTGGTCTCACAAGAGTTCCACGGCCCGTACTTCTTGTCGGTGTCGGTGTGAGTTTAGTAGTAGATGCCCAACGCGTTTCAACTCTCTAGGGGTCTTCTTCCAGGGATTCGTGAGTGATGTTTGAAAGTCGGAGAGAGACCCGAAGGAGAAGAGGTAAGCCGGTGGGGTGTTATTCGAGCCGAATAGCGGAGGAGGGGGGAGAGACAGGTGATTCAAGCAGCTCCGGTCCCGGCGGACGGTGGGCAGTGACGGCTGCCCACACTAGCCAATCGCCGCCAGATCAGTCCCTGTGGTGGCCGGATCTCCCATCACTGTCCGAACCAGGACAGAGGGGGGAATCCCTTCCCACGAGGCCTGGTCAGTCCGGTGCTCCCTGTCCCCTCACCCTCCCCGCACCAGGAGCACCTTGAACCCCGGGGAAACACCGCAATCACCGTAAGCCGGTACCATCATTAGCTCGAGCAAATAGTCAGCGGGACGCCGCTGACTACTCTATAAGTGACTTTCACTCCATATTACCATTTGGAACCAGCTGGGTTACAGCTAAACAGACCCACCTTTTTCCTTTACGGATATTTTTTCTAAATATTATATATTTTTTCTTATTTTTATTTCTATTTTTTTCCATTCAAAACAAAACAACTTTTTTTCTTGTAGTTTTTTTCTTAGAATTAACTGGATACTGTACACCACCAAGATTACAGAGATACCAATCTGGTTGTGCACCCCAGAACTTTGCTCCAGCATTTACCATCCCCAACAATAATTACATCACTACCCAGGACATTTCCTCAACAGATCAATTTTAATTGATATTTCAGAATGCATGCACACCAATTATGCATTTGTTTTCTCTAGGAATAAAATCAAATAACTTTTGAAATTTTACATGGTTTCACAGCATCATCATTTACATACTCATATAGGTTGAGCGCTACAAATCACAAATTGTTTACTAGTTCCCGTAGGTCAGTCACCCTACTTTGTAAGCAGCTCGCCGAGCTCATTAAACCCAGTGCGCTGGTACAACCCCCTCCCTGAAGTAAATATGATGATATAATAATTCGCCCCGCTGATAAAGGCGGGGCAATTGTTATACAGGATTTAAAACAATATCGAGATGAGATCAATCGGCAATTAGCCGACACTAGAGTTTATAGACGTCTAGATGGGGATCCGACTGATGCTTTTGTTGATAGATTATCCTCTAAGCTTTCATCAGCTGTAAATGAGGGGGTTATAGATCAATCATTGGCTGATGCACTTTGCCCTAAATCTCCCAAGGTGCCATTGATCTATACCCTCCCCAAAATTCATAAGGATTTGACTTGCCCGCCTGGTCGACCCATTATTTCCGCACGTGGATCGTTGTTTCAGAACTGCTCTGTTTATTTAGATTCTTTGTTACAACCATGTATCACCAATCACGTTAACTATTTATCTGACACGACTGCTCTTTTGAATAAATTAGGTGAGATTCATGTTCCAGTCGATAGTTGGCTTTGCAGTGCCGACATAACTAGTTTGTATACTGTGATCCCTAATGAAGATGGTATTAGGGCAGTCCGACAGTTAATCTCTGAACATGAGCTATATGTAGGTCCCAACGTTGACTTTATTTGTGACATTCTTGAGATGATCTTAACTCACAATTACTTTTATTTTGATGGCCATTTTTACCTACAGGTGTCCGGCGTAGCGATGGGGTCGAATGTGGCCCCATCGTACGCTAACGCTTATATGTTTGTCATGGAAAAACAGATTTTTTTTCTCTAACCCCTCAGTTTTTGATAATATTCTATTTTTTGGTCGCTATATTGACGATTTGTTTATTATTTGGACTGGTTCCAAATATGCTTTTGATCATCTCATGAGGGTACACAATGCGTTAGATTGCCCTATTAAATTTACTTATAATATCGATCAGACTAGTGTACATTTCCTGGATGTCACTATTGAACTTTGTGGTAACCGGCTAGTTACCTCCTTATTCAAAAAAACTACTGATAGGAACTCAATATTACATGATGGTAGCTTTCACCCGAAACCACTCAAATATGGCTTGCCATATTCTCAATTTATTAGAGTATGTCGGATCTGTTGTGACACCCAAACTGCAGTTGAGAGTATTGATAAGATGATTTCTGATTTTTTGGCGAGGGGATATAATTATGATATGCTTATTAAAGCAAAAAATAAAGCACTTAGAATACCTCGTTCTGCTTTACTGAAACCCAAGGATACCAAGAGTACGGTCCCCAAAATGCCTTGGGTGACTCATTTTAATACATCCAGCCAGATTATTAATCAATCCAGTAAAAAACTCTGGCCCATTGTTAAGACTGATAAATCTCTTAACCTGTCTGAAACTAACTTAATGAATTTTTATACTAGAGCTCGGAACATCCGTGACCTTGTTGTTAAGACTGATATAACTTCACAACGGGTTAATACAGATGACTCTGGATTCTTGGGTCGTAAATCGGGATGTTATAAATGTTTAAATTGTACGACTTGTCATTCTCTTGTAGCTAGTACTACATTTAATCATCCCCATAGCGGCCAGAAATTTGTCATTAAGCATAGAGTCACATGTACTACTCGTTATATAGTCTATTTATTAACATGTCCGTGCGGCTTAAGTTATGTCGGCAAAACGGAACGTACCTTGCGGGAGCGTATGGCAGCACACAGGTATGCCATACGCAATGCTTTTACGAAGAAGCAGAGTGACCAGCCTGTTGCCAGGCACTTTTTGAATGCGGGACACAGTCTGGCCACTCTGCGTTACATTATAATTGATCATATCCCCCCTGACGTGAGAGGAGGTGACCGGTCGCTAAAATTACTTAGGTGCGAGGCCAGATGGATTCATCGGCTACAGACTTTAGCACCTAAGGGCCTGAACGAGCAGTCGGGGATTTATGCGTGCATCTGATTAGGGGTCTGCTTTTTCTCTTTACTCTGATTTTTGATTGTTTTATTGTTTATTATGGTATATTTCTTTGTAAGCTGTATTGTGATGCTATTGTGAAAACTTATAGTCATGCATCTTCCCGTAACTTCACTGTATTCCGTTCTTTTATATGTTTGTTTTGTTAGGTGGCCATGGCAACGGGCAGCGGTTGATGACGTCCTTTGTGGACGACGTCCCTCTGATTTCCGGACGCCGCCGCCAACACGTGGGTTACCTGGGGTATAAGGTGAGATGTTTTTTCATTGTATTTTGTGCCTGACGATGAGGGAATAAATCCTTCGAAACGTTGCTACATTTCTGCCTCCTTGTGAATTATTTACCGAGTGCCGTGGATGACTTCTTTGGATAGATATATATATATATGATCATTTAGTTGGTTAGCTGGCTAGTTGAATGAAAAGTTGTTCAGTGTATGGCCAGATTAACTTGCCCAGGTAACATGGACAGCTGGACCTGTAGTTTACCAGCAAAAAAGGTGTAAATGAAGACACACGCGGTTTAAGAAGAAAAAAAACCAAACACGTTTATTAATAAAAACGCACAGAAATTACTTTCAGCCAAACTTTATACATAAAAAAAAAACCTAATCCAAAAGGTCCTAAAGTACAGTAGCCCAAATTGATGCAAAGAAAAACTAGAATACTTGCAGACCCCCAAAATAACTAAAATAGTCCAGCTGGGACTACTGTTCTATTTCTGTTATATGTTTGACTTCAAGTGACCATGGGAACCATCATGTTAAGAATAAGTCAAATGTTAATGCATAAGAAAGTAGTTGCAGACACTCCGGCTGAACTATTTCAATTATTTGGAGAACTGCAAGCAGTCCATTTTTTGTTTTGTTTGTTGTTGTTTTTTTTTGGGGGGGGGGGGGGGGGGGGGGGGAATTCTTCTATTGCCCATTTGGAATACTTCACAACCATTGTACTAGATCAGTTATTAAAAAAAGATGACTTAAAATAAAGTGTGTGCATCCTGTAGGTCATGGCAGCATGTTAGGCAACTGGGCCAAGTTGGTACTTGTATTTTGCCAAAGTGTTTTAAATCAGTTTTTTCACTATTAACTGAAACATAGGGTATGGAGAACATTTGGCTCCATCCCCGTCTTCATGATGCTTCTATGGCTGGCACGCTGCTTGGTGACTACTCAATACTGTATATTGATATAGCTTTTCACCCCATCCCCAGCTCAGATTATTGTTCTCATATTTTAGCTGTTTTTCAATGCTGTTCGGTAATGTGACTTTTTAGTTTTCTAGTTATGGACTTGTATGTTATATGGTACGTTCATGATGTCTGTAGCTTATTTGAATTATTTCTGTATGCGATGTTGATTCCCTGTAATACTCTCCACGCTGTTTCACTATCTGTAATATGCAATGCATTATTTTCTGTTAGATGAGCTATTCATCTGTGACTATGCCCGGTTTTCTTTGTATTTTTATTACCCTACAATTATGGAGGACTCCATGCTAGTTTTATCCCTTATGTTGGAGAAACCAGCACTAGGCTGTCTGAAAACACCAGTGCTGGTTATAAAGTGTGTGTGTTGGGAGGATCCACTCTGATTGTTTTCTTTTCATTGTCTGCCTACCTCTGAGGTAAAAATCTTCCAGTTGGAGGGAAAGTTTCCTACAAGCCCCTACACTGGAATGATAATTGACTGGTTGGTTTGATTAGATCAAATAAGTTTGATTTAACCAACAAGTTGGTACAGCTATTTTTTTTTTTTTTTGAATAGCATTTACAATCTATCCAATAATCATTTAGTACCATAGACTGCACAATTATCATTCTAATTTTCCACTTAGGGCCTAATTCAGATCTGATCATAGCTGTGCTAAATTTAGTACATCTACGATCAGTTTCTCAGACATGCAGGGGACGCCGAGCACAGGGCTAGTCCGCTCCGCACTTCTGGCACTGCACCCCCCTTCCCCTGCAAGGGTGCAAAAGCATCGCACAGCAGTAATTCTGTTACTCCCGCTGAGTAGCTCCCTGCCAGCGCAGCTCCCTTGTCCAGACCGCGCCCCGCCAACGGTGTTCTAACGCCGTTGGCATGCCCCCTCCTGCCCTGCGACCGCCTGTCAATCAGGTAGAGGCGATCACAGCCCTGAGATGCTTTTAGCATCTTACTGGGCCCCCAGGACGTGCGCATTCCACAAAGTAATTCAGACTGCGATCACTGCCGCTGCAGCAATACAGTTTGAATTACCCCCTTAGTTGCCAATTTGGAATGACAATCGTACAGTGTATGACCAGCTTAAAATGTACGTAAGGAGTAACACATTCACCTAACAGGAGTGTAGCACATTGGCTACACTTTGCTTTACACAGATAAATACTAACTTTCCTAGAACTTCACTTCGTTACAATCTAACACAAACAAGAATATCAGAACACAGACTGTAAATGACACAAGAGGTCCTGACCATTTCAGCTTGCTGATGCTGGATACTACAAGGCACAAAGGAAAACTTTGTGAATTGACTTAGCAGGTGTAAACACACTTTCACTTATTTTCCATGGGCAAGAGATGTATGTTATCAGCAAGCACTGTCCAATTGGCCAGGTACAGCATAAAATACCGTATACCCAATGAATACAGCTGTATCCTCTATTACCAAAAATGTCTGTAGACTATCTGAACTATTACAGAAAAAAAAATTAATGTTCAGGAAATAAAACAGTCACACAACCCTGACGAAGCTGAGCTCAAGGAAACTCAGCAAAAGCCCACTGCTATAAGGACTTAGAATGTTATACAGGTTGAGTATCCCATATCCAAATATTCCAAAATACAGAATATTCCGAAATATGGAATTTTTTGAGTGAGATAGCGAAACCTTTGTTTTCTGATGGCTCAATGTACACAAACTTTCTTTGATACACACAGTTATTACAAATATTGTATTAAATGACCTTCAGGCTGTGTGTATAAGGTGTATATGAAACATAAATTAATTGTGTGAATGTAGACACTTTGTTTAATGCACAACGTTATTAAAAATACTGGCTAAAATTTCCTTCAGGCTGTGTGTATAAGGTGTATGTGAAACAAATGCATTCTGTGCTAAGACTTCTGTACCATCGCCATGATATCTCATTATGGTATGCAATTATTCCAAAATACGGAAAAATCCAATATCCAAAATACTTCTGGTCCCAAGCATTTTGGATAAGGGATACTCAACCTGTACCAATGCAAAAATAATCCAGATAAGGACTTGTTTCTACAAACACTTTGGGACATTTCTCCTATGCTACTTCTGACACATTCAGCAACATTTTGATACCCAGCAAAGTCTACACAGGCAAACTAATAATCCTCCATCTTGTGGAACTGTGTGATAGCATTACTAATCGAGTAATACCTGTGTGAAAATCTAAATGTTTAATGGAGAATAAGCCCCATTCTGCAAAAGTCCAGGATCCTAAAAGTGGACATGGTCCTAAGCAGCAGATATTTTCTATGATTCATAGCATCTTACACCTCCTTTTTTACATGTGATACATATTTTTTTAATGTGTTGTTTTTAAATAAATTGTCTTATACCTTGATCCATTGTTTATACTTTAATTAGACTAACAACTCTAACCGCTGATATAACCTACCTTTTTTTTGCTGAACCCTAAGATTCAACCTGTGGATGACAATATCCCTGTTGCTGTAATTGAGCAAATTCTGTATCAGAGCGCTCAACAGTGGTCAACAAGTGTTTTTTACGGGGTCTTGCTCTCCACTGTTAGGAGGCATGCAAAGAACTTTATTCTGTTTTGCTGCAAGACTGTGATAAGGGACGGAATGAAACTCACCAGCTCAATCTCTTCTTTTCTCGCCAAGATAAATGCTGTACGCAGGTTTTGCGCATTGTCAGACAGACCACATTCCACAGCAGGTAGAGAGTTTTCTTGTTTAATGGTGCCAACAGGAACAATAGTCTCTGGGGACATGTCTACGAATTCACCCTACAAAACAAAATAAGATACTGTAAAGGATTTAGACAAAAGTGTTGGCCACATAATGTAGCAGATTGTAGTGTAATAATAAACAAGAATTCCTGAGAACAAACCACAATAGAAGTAGCGTTATTAACCTTCAAGAACCTCAAGACAGGCTAGACTACCAAGGAAGCTGCATGCAGCTCTTGGACCCATTCATAAAAGTGGCCCCACCAGAATGTAAATACCACCTATCTGCCCCACAATCAAACAAAAATACAGGTAAGCAAACAGATTAGGACAAACTGTAGACCATTGCAGAACTGTATGGAGGGATCAAACAGCACAACCAGTGCAATAGTTAAATTGACTTATGCAGCTCAAAGAGCACGGAGTCCTGCTGACATTGGAATATATTGAAGAATTTGTACAACTGAGATGAAAAATAAATGAAGTGTAAAGCTGGGTACACACTGGACAACTTTTTGAATGATAACGACACTTCTGTCAAATCGTCCAGTGTGTATGCACTGTATTGCCAATGATGCGCTCTGCTGCAGGGGGGGGGGGGGGGGGGGTGAGAGAACTAACAAGGTCTTCTGTCAGCTGCACATGCAGGTTATTTTGGCTATGTTGTCAATGACAAGGTGCATATCGTACAGTGTGTACTCTACGAATGTTGAATGTCGAACGATATGGACGTCATCACAGTCATTCCCTGAACACTGCAATCCTGTTTTCTGGCTTTTGCATAATGCAGATTTGGATGGGGATGGTCTTTAAATTTGGTAAGTATACAGTGCTGCCTATCTCTACTCTGTATATACCCGCCCAACACAACTGCCCACCAATGTAAATGCATGAAATCCAGTATATGTCTGGCTAACACCACTGTCCACCTATGTAAATGCATGCCACCCAGTGTATGCCTGCCCAACACCACTGCCCACATAATACCACTGCCACCAATTTTTACGCATACACCCAGTATATGCCCGCATATCACTGCCCACCAATGTATGCATATGCAACCCACAGTACGCCCACACAATATCACTGCCCACCAATGTTATATCACTTTTTGCGATACTTATATACCTCTTCTTCTTTGTAGTTTTACACTATATATTTAAAAAACCTTTCTTTAAAAACAACATTCAAACAATAAAAATACTATTTCCAAAAAACATTGTTAACCACTTAACTGACGATTTCCCCCCCCAAAAAATGCTCAGAAATTGTCGGGTTTTTTAATGAGTGAATTAGGTGAAGAACATGAACTTGACCCTATCCAAAATAATTTTAGTGAAAAAAAAAGGAAAAAAAATGTTTGTTATTTTTTTCTTCAAACATCGGATCATTGAGCAGGAACATTGCGACCATCGGAACATCGGTAACATTGCGACTATCGTTTTTAGAGCCCGGACAGCTGCCAGGTACACGGGGGGCTTGGGGGTGATGATTTAAGGCCAGTACTCACTGGCCGATGCGGGAGAGATGTGTGCTGAGCGACCCGCTCAGCACACTTCTCTCCCGCCGCTCAGCACAGCGCGATGTGTGCTGAGCGTGCGGGGGTAGACAGAGGGGGCGCTCATTTCACCCAGCGGGTGAAGTAAGCGACCTGCTAGATTGGCCTGCATGCAGGCCAATCTAGCACCAGCGATAGCGATGTGCGGGGCTGCGCATCGTTTTCGCTGTGGGGCATACACACGGAGCGATCATGCTTAAAATCTAAGCAATCTAGTCAGATTGATTAGATTTTAAGCAGCGATCGCTCCGCGAGTACCCCCCTTTACACTTACCAGCGGCTGCTATTGTCTGGGAGTGGGGGATCCTGCCGTGCTGACCTCCGGTCCCTCTGACAGCAGCAGTGGAGGGAAGTTTCCCTTCCATGCCGCAGCTAACACTGTCTAGCTGACTGGTCGCCATAGGCGTAGGTATCGTAGGTGCAGGGAGTGCGGTTGCTACGGGAACCTGGCCATGTCCAGGGCCTGGCTCTCCCCTCCCCTGCACCTGGATATGCTATCTGCTATATAACACTAATGTTACCACAGATCTGTGCCCCGTGGCTTCTCCTCTATTAGCAGGGTGCTGCTGCTGCAGGCACATCTGCTCTCAGTGTTACGGATGGCTCTGACTCCCCGTTCTCACTGATGCTGGGAGGAGCCATGGCATTGCTTGGCTCCTCCCAGCATCAGTGAGGATAAAAAGACACAGAGCCAGCCAGCCGGGACATTGACAGCAGATGTGCCTGCTGCAGGACACTGCTGATCGACGAGAAGCCATGCGGCACACGAGGCGAGTGCCCATCCGCACAGTGTTCGGTGGTGTTGGTGGGGCGGGTTATAAAGAGGGGCGCTGCTATAAAGAGAAAAATTACAAATAATGTGAGGGGCATGAATCAGGATTTTTCTTTCTCCTGTATGGATTCCAAACATGAGAATGTCATCTGATGCGACCATGCCAGGCAAGTGGTTAACAGCCAAACTATTATATCACAAATAAAAGGTCCTTAAACCATTAACAAACCTAAAAACAGTCTTTATAAATTAATGTTTAAAAAAAATTGTGTTTTCAAAAAGACCCCTTTGATTGGAGGCTGTTACATGGCCACCCACTACAGTAAAAGCAATGAGAAGATATTTGGATTTAAAGGCCATAGACACACCATCTGGCAAGATAGGAGCTTATACAAAAGTGATGGCCTGCACCCCATCTTCAAGTGGAATGTGAATACTAACTGAACAGTTTGGATGCTTCATCAAGAACTATTTAAACTAGCAGTGGGGGGCAGTGAACCAAATAGGAATAAAGCAATCTGCTCCCCCAACCCTGAGGTATTGTTTCTGCAGGCAAAGGGAATAGGAAGCATATCCACAGCAATAGAAGATAATTCAGATCAAAACCAAATAAACATAGGCTGAGAGAAGAACATAGCCAGGAACAGGAAAAGCACAAACAAAACTCTATAAGCTATGTGTGCAAATGCTAGGATCTTAGGAAATAAAATCCCAGAATTAATGGCAATGACAAGGGATGATCTGGATATTGTGGCAATTTCATAATCATGGAGCAATGAAAATCATGACTGGGACATAGATATCCCGGGATATACTTTATTTAGGAAGGACAGAATGGGAAGAATCGGAGGAAGGGTAGCAATGTATGAAAAAAGGATAAATACTACTTAATACAAGGTATTGAAGAAAAATGGAGGCCCTTTGGGGCGACCATAGAAACAGGAGAAAGTCAATTGTTTATATTGGGGTGATATACAAGACCACCAGGTCAGGAAGACAAACTGGACTTGAACCTCTTCTCCTCCTGCTCCTCCTGATGTAAACTGGGAGGTGTCTGTTGCTACTTCCACTAGAAGTAGGGACATTTTGAATTCCTTGTAGGGAGTATCTCCACCAATTGGTGAGGGAGCCCACTCGGAAAGATGCAATATTAGAATTAATACTTACAAAAGGAGACTGACGTAAAAGTGGGTGAAATCCTAGGATCCTGTGATCATCAAGCAGTATGTTTCAGCATAAAGACAGAGACTGACTCATCCCATACAAAAACTAAGGTGTTAGATTTTAGGAATTCTGATTTTGTAGGGATGGGAAAATGTGTAAGCGATTCTTTGGCAGTAACTTGGAAGGAGTTCAGGAGAGGTGGGAAACATTAAAAAGTGTAATATTAAAGGCAACAGACCATTGTATCATCAGTGTTAGGAAAAGGAAGCCAGTGTGCTTTGCGAAAGTAACACGCGCAGCGTTACACAGCAGAACGCTGTGTTAAAATAGGGCTGCATTCTGCAGTCACAAAACGTGGGGCCTCGATAACTGGGTACATACCCATATATACATTTAAAGTGTGTGAATAGTGATCAGTACGATATTAAGGGGATATACCACAAATTGAATGGGAAAGAGGTTACACGATTAAATGAGCATGAATACAGGATGCCACACTATATGTAAGAAAAAGGACAATATATACAGTGTTTATGAACGAATATCCCACTGCTTGCAGTAAATGAAAGCTGTATGGGATACATATATGAATGTGTCATAAAACCTTATAATACATTTCACACACGTGTGTGCGATTGGCGTTGACAGATAAATCAATGAGTGTGGATTATAACCACACAGATAAAGAACATTGTAATGCTAACATTAAAAATAACTGCTCTAATGTCAATAGTACATTAAAAAACTCTATGTAAAAACTTCCCCATACGTCACATGTGTGTATAATTGGTGGTGATACATGAATTATAAATAAGGTTCATTGCTGTATAGTACAGAGCATCCTGAATAATTTCATGCTTCATGTATAGAGAGCAGCAGCACAAGGAATTCTCTTAGGAGCAGCAAATTCCTAATAACAGGAGGCACTTAAAGAATGGTCTACCACCCAAGTATGATTAGTCAGTGATGCGCACACTGCAAATATGGAATAAAAATTTTAATAGTGGTGGCATAATTAAATTATAATAGGAGCATTTCACTCCTAGATACAAAGGTATCATTATCAGACATAAGGCAACTAGCATTGCTACAGATATTGCAACATTGTTTAGATACTGGAGACAGTGAAGAAACACAATAATTACAGTGACTAAGCTTTTTAATTCACTTTATTATGTTTTCACAATTTATTCACATGCACTATATTTCGCTTATGTTTTAAAGATCCCAATAAAAGTTATATTTTAGATTTGTGGTCATCTATCATGATAGATATTTGACTTTATGAAAATAATATAGTCCGAGTGTGCCCAATATAGGGAATCCTTTTTTCTTCTTTTTTTGACCTGCTTTGCGAAAGTAGCAAGTATTATGAAAGCAAAAAAGATTTTTGTTTCCTTCTCTTTGTACTGAGTCAGCTGTGCTCTCCTATCTATCAGTGACACTATTTTTTATTATCTGGCTCCCTCTTGTGGCAGTTGGATCCAATTACACTGGGACGCGTATTTTCGGGTAGTTTCTGTTGTCATTATGATTTAAAAAGAGCAAACACAGTTGTTTGACAATAAATGGCTTCACCCAACCACTAACCATGAGTGAAAGAAAAGTTTGTGAGTTATCATTCATATTCTCTGACAAATGGCCAGAAAATCAAATTCTGCTAGGGTATGTAAACTTATGAGCACAACTGTACCTTACTGACTCCCCAATGGCTCTCCCCTAAGCTTGTTACCTCACCCCTCTTGGCCCTGAGCCGAGCTACTGGAGCAACTCCTCTACCTACTCTTTTGCTATTTATCCTCACCTTCTACGTCCTCACAAGATGCCTAAAGGAGGTACAAAGTCCTTGGGGTCTGACCTCACACCCTTCCTTACTAAAAAAGGCACCCCCACCAAGCCTAGATCTGACGTTCCTGAACGCTCTCACGAACACTCCGACTCCGAAGTTTATGATCTCGCAACCATCACCGACGAGACTTTCTCTCCCTTCTCAAAGTAGTTAGGGATGTTAAGACTTCTGTCCAAGCCCTCTCCTCGCTGAAGGACATCGCAGAGATTGGCTCTAGAACTGATCAACTTGAGAGGCGTGTGGAAGTGGTGACGATCCAACAAGCCGTTGAGACCAACTTCCGCTAAAGGCGCCAGGATATCTCCCAATTACAGGAAGATCATGAGGACCAGGATAATAGGGTGAGAAGAAACAACTTGATGATCAGGGGTATCCCGGAATAAGTAGAGACAACCCACCTTGAATTATATCTCAAGCGTATTTTTCCCCAGCTCTCCCCTGACACCCCCCGAGGATCACATTCTCCTGGACCGTGCACTACGTCCTCGCACACAAGATTCTTCTCGACCCAGGGACGTCATCCTCAGAATACACTATTTCACTGCAAAAGAGGCCATTATGAAAGAGGTTCATTGACTGGGCTCTGTTTCTTTCAATAATACCCTCTTACAGATCTTTCAAGACCTATCCCCGGTCACCTTAGCCAAACGCAGAGACTTTAAACCCATCACCTCTTTGCTTTCTCAACACAAATGTCAAATACCTATGGGGCTTCCCCTTCCGCATCCTGGTCTGGCATCAAGGGAAATTGCTTACGGCTAAAACCTCATCTGAGGCCCAACTCTTATTGTCTAAACTAGGCATTCGCACCGAAGAAGTGAATTCCTCTGTCATACCCCCAACTCCCACAAAGGCAGAAGATGACGCCTCCACCTCCTCGTTTGGAATGGTCAATGGTTCTAGCAGCAGCGGCCTTTTCAGCTCCACCCCCGGTGACCTGAAGTAACACCGGGCTCTCTATTTTGATATCGGATATCTCCAGTTCTGACAGCCTGCAACGGTCGTACTCCCTTTTTGGGGAGTTGTCTGTGTTTAGACTTAACATGTTCTAGTCATAAAAACTTTTAGCTTGTTTTCAATGGTTTTGTTTCTAATGTTTATTGTAACGTTTTCTTTCTCCCTCCTTACTTCTATTGTGTTCTTGCTCCACCTGCTCTTTAATCTTGCCTTCTCTTCTAGCCTGTTCACTCAGGTTCACCAAGAGGGGGCTGTTTTCCCCCTTCCACTACTCACACCGAGATGCATCATTCGAATGCCTTGCCGCACCCCCACAGGGCTTTTAGCCCTTTAGCTGACCTAAGTGCCCCTCGGACACATAGTATCCTTTCCCCCCATCAGTGCCAATGGTCCTGGCATACCAGTGGGCCATACCAGCCCCAAAATCTCTCTTTTCGCGGACAATATCCTTCTCTCCCTGACTCAACCGGCTATAGCTCTGCCAAACCTATTTTCGGTCCTTCGCTCTTATAGTGCTGTTTCGAGCTATAAGATTAAGTACTCCAAGTCGGAGTCCATGCTACTCCTCGTCCCCCCTCAGGAGGCCGAACACCTTAGAACTAACTTCAACTTCAAATGGCAACCCAAAAAGATCAAATATCTGGGGATTTATCTGACCTCCCACTATGAATCTCTCTTCCGTGAAAATTTCCCACCTCTATTCTCCAAGATTCAAACGGATTTGACATCTTGGAACCGTCTTATCATTTCGTGGCTAGGTAGGATCATCGCCGTTAAGATGAATATAATCCCCAAATGGCTCTCTCTCTCTCTTACAGACCCTTCCCGTAGCTGTTCTGGCTTCCTTCCTTCACAATATTCAAAAAGCCCTTGTACGTTTTATTTGGAACCACAGGCCCCCACGTATTGCTGCCAATGTCTTGAAAACACCGGTCTCCGCCGGTGGCAGGGGTCTTCCTGATATTAAACTCTACTATATTGTAACCTCCTATGCTCCCTCTGGCTCTGTTTCCTGGATTGATATTGAATCAGCCTACATTAACCTCCCAGAGCTGACCCTCTTATGGGGGATTTCTTCCACATCCCGACCCCCAGCTTCCAAACTACTTCCCACTATCAAATTCAACATTCGACTTTGGGACTGCTATCCCGTAAAGATGAATCTTACTTGTCTTCCCTCACCCTTCCCTCAATCTTGACCCATATTTGGCAAAACCCTTTGTTTCCTCCTGGATCCTCGGTTACAAAATTCCGTACTTCGACTCAACTTGGGTTTAAATTCCCAGCTGATTTTGCCAACCAGGACCAATGGTTGTCCCTGTGTGATCTGCAAATGAAAACCCTTTCACGAACACTCAACCCCTTTGAATTTATACAAATTCGCCATTTTCTATCCTATCTACCCTCTCACACAGTAAAATATATGTAAAAAACACCCCCTTTCCAAAGGCTTAATTACCCAGCTTTATGACCTCATACTAGATGCTACCCTTCGCTCCTCCAGACCCCATGAAACTGCTTGGGAACGAGATCTTGGGCCTCCCCCGGAACCTGAGGACTGGGACGACATGAGACTGGGGATAACAAAGAGCTCTATTGCAACCGATATCAAAGAGACAGCATACAAAATCTATTACCATTGGTATTATACTCCTGACAGACTCAATAGACTCTTCCCGTCCTCTTCTCCATATTGCTGGAGGGGATGTGGCTGCAGAGGCACTATGACCCATTTATGGTGGACCTGCCCGACCTTTGTCCCCTTTTGGGACTTGGGTCATGCCCTCCTGGATTCCCTTCTGGAAACCCCAGTGCTGAAAGATCCCTGGATTTTTCTACTGTGCTATCCCCCCCACCCAGCACTTGACAAATTTAAAAAAAAACTGCCAGAGCATACATTTTAACAGCAGCAAAAATCACTAATTGCTCTAAATTGGAAAAAAAGTTCTCCCCCTCTACACTTAAGACCAGTATCTGGCATATTGCAACAATGGAGGGAATTACATATTACCTCCATGACCGAGCTTTTGCTCAGGTTTGGACTCCCTGGCTCCTGGCAGAGCATAGATCAACATCCCCCTTCTTGTTATCAATTTTTCCCATGGACCCATGGACAACAACTATTGTTCCCCCCCCCACACACTTCTTGCTTCCACTTCCTATACTGTTATCTTGTCTTTTTTACTTTTTCTATCTTTTCACTTCTTTTTTCCTATTCTTATTCTTCATTTGAAAGCCTTCTGTATATTTGTCATTATGAGACTGTATCATGGTCTCCCCTCCTCACCTCCCTTCTACCTACCTTTAGTATCCGTTTAATATTTTCCTGAAGTTGTTTCTTGGCTTATGTTTTTCCTTAAAATAATATGGTCAATAATAGGCTGTGGATGCCCATCTGTTTTTCCTTTTTGTATCATGTTTCTATTCTGACAATACAAAATAAAGATTTTTTTTAAAAAAAGTAGACTAAGTAGGTAATCAGATGTGCAAAGGCACAAGCTGAGGAGAAAATGGGCCAGTCAGTGGATAAAGGAAGAAAAACATTTTTTTTAGGTTATAAGCGAAAGGAGAAAAACAAAAGGTCGGAATAGTAAGACTAAAGACAGAGACTGGGGTCTTGTTGAGGGAGACATTGTAATAGCAGATCATCTTAATTATATTTGCTCAGTATTCACTACCGAAATAGAGGGGAAGGGGCCACAGTTAAGTTGCAGGTACTGGTGCTGGTAGCACCAATAACATAATTATTCAACCAGTCACTAGCTACAGGAGTAATTCCAGCGGACTGGAAAAGAGCAAATGTAGTCCCACTGCACAAAAGTGGAAGCAAGGAAAAGGTAAGCGACTACCGACCAGTAAGCCTTACATCAGTAGCAGGGAAATTGATGTAAACACTCTTAAAATAATAAGTTGTAGATTGTCTCAAATCCAGCAATTTGCAGGATCCCAAACCGCATGGATTCACTTTGGGGAGATCATGCCAAAAAACCCTTATTGACTTTTTTTTGACTGTGTGACTAAAATAAAAGTGGAGCCATAGATATTGCTTATCTAGTCTTTAGTAAAGCTTTTAAACCCTGTCCCACATCGCAGATTGCTAAATAAATTAGAAAGCTTGGGATTAGATACTAAGATGGTTGAATGGAAAAGATCTTGGTTGCAGGATAGAAAACAGAGAATTTAATTAAATGGAGTGCGTTCACAGGAGGGAAATGTTACCAGTGGAGTACCCCAGGGTCATTCTACATCAGATCACCCCAAAAAACTGAAATGTCCACCACCTATCTCAGAGTTTTACAAAAATTTTTTACTTAAGAGATGTCAAAACAACTATTTATGCTAAATATCTCGACTGTCTGACAATTAGTTGATTAAATACTGATTTTTCAATTTATTAAATTATTTACTAATCACGGCTTCTTTATCCAGTTTATTTGAAGTATCATGGGTGTTTATTAAGGAATCACCACAAAATTTGGACCCCTAAGGTAACTTTTCCTCCCAAATCCAAAAATCAAAACCAAATTACCTTATCTGCCTTGCGTTACAGCAAACACGCACATTTTTCGAATAGAATTAAAAACGCTAGGTTCAATTGACATTAAGGATCCCTTTTTTTTTGGGGGGGGGGGGGGAGCTTAAAAATAGTATACATAACTACACCACAAAAAAACAGCATGGTACTCTGTTTCATAGTGGAGAAAAAAAATAATGAAGTTGATGTTCGATTACTGTTGTATCGCATACGGTATACATAATTACACACTGTTAAAAACCATACCAAACAGTGAACTAAACTGAGGCAATGGGATAACGCTCCCATACAGAAAATGAAACTTAACAGAAAATGATGGTAGGGGTATTCCCTTTAAAGAAACTTTCCAGAGAAAGAGATAGAGAGACACAGAAAGATAATTAATTATTGTTATGATTCCCGAACTCCAGACCAGAGGAGATCTTATGGCAGAGGTCTGAGTACAGGGAAGATCTGCTGGTAGTGGGAGCAGGAGAGCCTAGTAACCCCTGGCGCCCTAACTCCGTTGTCTCGCCCGTGTTATCAGAAATCCCCTGCGAGACTATGGTTGCTTGAGCCCATGGCAGCCGCGTTCGAAGGGCGGATTATGTCTGCCCAACCCCGATGCCCCCTCAGGTCTTAATGGGAGACAAAGGGAAATCCGAGACAGGGTGATAACAAGGGGCCCTCTGACTAAGCAACCAGGCCAGGGGTTACAAGCTAACTAACTTAAACCAAAGGTATGTGCGGACTAGCCGCCAGGGAAAAGGACAACCAAGGATCCACCGATCCGTTACTCCTATCCAGCACCGCTGGATACCAGAGTGGATCTGTGGGAGCGGAATCCTCCGCAAAAGCTCCAGAACACAAATATACTAAATAATAAACAGTAAGCGGACAAGCCGCAACACACGGCTGCGCCGCGACTCACGAACACCACAGGATGTTAAAGGTGCTCGGTCAGACTCCAGGAATGATGACAACTTTCCGAGTACAGGACCACTGAGGACAGGAACAACCGGATTGAGCAAGACTGGAACTCTCTGCAACTGACACAGGCAAACAGGAAGCTATCACCGGCGTCTGTGGGAAGTCCAAAGGGTGCTTATAACAGAGAGCTCCCCAATCAGGAGCCAGACTGGGTAATCACAATGAATGCCGTGCAGCTTGCACGCTGCACGGCCAGCACACCATAAAATAATTAGAACAGACCCAGCAACGGGGAACGCGGCCCGAACGTGGCGTCCCCGTTGCTAGGGTCAGAGCGGCTCCGTGCGCCCGGCGTCTAGCGTTGCCAGGGAGCCGGCGGCTGTACGCGCACGGCGTCCCTGGTTGCTAGGCGCCGGGCCGCACCGACGAGCGGACCCCGGCGCCTAACAGTACCCCCCCCTTGAGGAGGGGTCAAGGAACCCCTAAAGCCAGGTTTCTGAGGAAATTCTCGAAAAAATGCCCTTTTGAGCCTCGGGGCATGAAGATCCTCATCCAGGACCCAAGACCTTTCCTCTGGCCCATAACCTCTCCAATGTACAAAAAAATAAAGCCGACCCCGGGAAAACTTGGAAACGAGAACCTTCTCAACCAGGAACTCCTGCTGACCCTGTACATTTATTGGTGATCTCCCCTGAGATATTTTACGAGGAAATCTACTGGACGAAACATATGGTTTCAGCAATGAGCAATGGAAGGTATTTCCGATCCGTAAAGTTTTTGGTAAACGTAACCGGAAAGCAACTGGATTGACTTTTTTGATAATGTGAAATGGTCCAATAAATTTAGGACCCAATCTGGCTGAGGTTTGTCGAAGTTTAATGTTGCGAGTCGACAACCACACCCTATCTCCTACTTTAAAAGTGCACGGCCGCCGGAGCCTGTCAGAAAATCTTTTTTCCCGGAATGCCGCTTTTCAGAGAGCCAGGTGTACTTTTCTCCAAATGAGTCTAAGATGAGAGGTCAGGGCCAGTGAGGAGACAGAGGAATGTTGAAAAAATGAATTAGCCCTGGGGTGAAAACCAAAAACTGCAAAAAATGGAGACACATTGGTGGAAGAATGACAGGCATTATTATAAGCAAACTCCGCCAATGGAAGAAACTCAGACCAGTCATTTTGGAGTTTGGCCGAGTACAAACGCAAATATTGTTTTAGAGATTGATTAACTCGCTCAGTCTGCCCATTGGATTGGGGATGATAGCCAGACGTTAAAGATAATTTCATCTTTAATGAAGCACAAAAAGACTTCCAAAATTGTGCAATGAATTGTGGACCCCGATCAGAAACAATATCAGTGGGTAAGCCATGGAGTCTGAAAACATGGCGGAGGAACAAGACTGCCAATCCCTGGGCAGATGGCAATCGGGGAAGAGCAATGAAATGGGCCATTTTGCTAAAACGGTCCACTACCACCCATATGACTCGGCATCCGGCTGACAGAGGGAGGTCCACCACAAAATCCATGGAGATATGCGACCATGGCCTAAGAGGAACATTCAAGGGCATAAGTTGACCGATAGGCAAAGAACGAGGAACTTTATGCTGTGCACAGACCTGACACGAAAAAACAAACTCTTTAATGTCTTTGGAAAGACCAGGCCACCATACAGAGCGGGAGACTAATTCCAAAGTCTTAGCGATTCCCGGATGCCCGGCAACTTTGCTATCATGAAACTCCGTCAAAAAAGTTGCTCTCAAAAACTCAGGGACAAAAAGACGACCAGCAGGAGTATTTCCAGGAGCTTGATGTTGAAGCAGCTTTAACTGGGTAAATACATCCTGTGTGAGGCCTGCCCGAATGACTGAAGACGGAAGTATGGGAGTAACAGGACTGTTGTCTTGAACTGGAAGAAAACTGCGTGACAGGGCATCTGCCTTAGTATTCTTGGAACCTGGCCTGAAGGTGATAATAAATTTGAAACGAGTAAAAAATAAAGCCCAACGAGCCTGCCGGGCATTCAGTCGTTTAGCTGATTCAATGTATTGAAGATTTTTGTGATCAGTCAAAACTGAAATGGTATGAGTCGCTCCTTCAAGCCAATGCCTCCACTCCTCGAAAGCCCATTTAATAGCCAGCAATTCCCGGTTACCAACATCGTAGTTGGATTCTGCAGATGAGAATTTCCTGGACATAAAGGCACAAGGATGTAATTCGAGGGAATCCGGATCCTTCTGAGATAGGATAGCCCCTACTCCAACCTCCGAGGCATCAACCTCAACAATGAAAGGCAATTCTGGGTTGGGATGTCTGAGGACAGGGGCTGAGACAAAGGCTTGTTTCAAGGCCTGAAAAGATAACTCAGCTTCACGTGACCAATTGGTAGGATCTGCTCCCTTCTTAGTCAGTGCCACAATGGGAGCAACTAGGTCAGAGAAGGAGTGAATAAATCTTCTATAGTAGTTCGCAAACCCTAAAAAGCGCTGAATTGCTTTTAAGTTGGTGGGTTGCGCCCAACTAAGGATGGCTTGGAGCTTCTTTGGTTCCATACAGAATCCCCGAGGGGAAATAATGTACCCTAAAAAGGATACCTCCGTGACATGAAATTCACACTTCTCAAGCTTGGCATATAGGTGATTTTCACGTAATTTTTTTAGAACCTGACGCACCTGGGTAACATGTTGTTCTACAGAGTCAGAATAAATCAAAATATCGTCTAAGTAGACTACAACGAACCTTCCAAGAAACTCACGGAGCACATCGTTAATGAGATCCTGGAAAACTGCCGGAGCGTTAGACAGGCCAAATGGCATAACCAGATACTCATAGTGGCCTGACTGAGTACTGAATGCCGTTTTCCACTCATCCCCTGACTTGATTCTGATGAGGTTATATGCTCCTCTCAGGTCAATCTTAGAAAAAATCACAGCCGAACGTAGCTGATCAAAGAGGACAGAGATCAGCGGCAGAGGGTAAGTATTCTTTACTGAGATTTTATTCAAAGCTCTAAAGTCAATGCAGGGTCTAAGTGAACCATCCTTCTTCTCTACGAAGAAGAAACCTGCACTTAAAGGGGATTTAGATGGCCTGATAAATCCTTTTCCAAGGCTTTCTTTCACATACTCATTCATGGCCACAGTTTCAGGACCAGACAATGCATATAACCTTCCTTTAGGCAACGTGGCACCAGGAATTAGCTCAATGGCACAATCATAAGGCCTATGGGGAGGCAGAATATCCGCATTGCCCTTGGAAAATACATCAACAAAATCCTGGTATTCCACAGGAATGGGTGCGGGAACGGCGGCAGCTACTCGGATAGGAAGCGTAATACATTCTTTATTACAGATGGTACCCCATTGTAAGATCTCCCCCGACTGCCAATCAATGATGGGATTATGAAAGGCCAGCCAAGGGTGACCCAGAACCACAGGAACTGCTGGACAATGGGTAAGGAAAAACTCAATCTTTTCAGAATGCAGAGCTCCTACCGAAAGTAAAACAGGAGGTGTACAGAGAGAAATAACCCCATTGGACAAGGGACTCCCATCTAAACCATGCATGGTGACACACCTACCCAAGGTTAACTGAGGAATACCTAAGGCCTTGGCCCATGTTAAATCCATAAAGTTCCCTGCAGCTCCACTGTCCACAAAAGCAGAGACCGAGGAACAGAGGCTGCCAAAGGAAACTTTAGCAGGAACTAACAGTGAATTATTTGAGGAGATAAGCTGCAGACCAAAGTGAACCCCCTCACAACTCACTTGGTCGGGAAGTTTCCCGACTTGTTCGGACAACTACGGGCAAAATGTCCCTTACCTCCACAGTATAAACAAAGACCAGAATTTTGCCTCCTGGTTCTTTCTTCAGGAGACAATTTGGAGAGACCTATCTGCATAGGCTCCTCCATGTTCACAGGAATGGAAAAAACACAAGGAGTAGATCCGACAGATGCTCCTTTTTCAGCCCTCCGCTCTCTGAGCCGACGATCTATCTTAATAGAGAGCTCCATGAGTTTATCGAGAGTCTCAGGAGCGGGATACTGAAGGAGACTGTCTTTTATAGATTCAGATAAGCCGAGGCGAAACTGACTGCGTAAGGCTGGGTCATTCCATCCACAGTCGTTCGACCAACGGCGAAACTCCGTACAATAAATCTCTGCGGGATTCCTACCCTGTCTGAGAGCACGCAACTGACTCTCAGCGGACGCCTCTCTATCAGGGTCGTCATATAATAGCCCTAAAGATTTTAAAAAGGCGTCTACAGACAATAAGGCCGGATCGTCTGTCTTTAAACCAAAAGCCCAGGTCTGAGGATCCCCCTGAAGCAGAGAAATAATAATTCCAACCCGCTGAGCCTCCGTACCTGAGGAGACTGGTCTTAAACGAAAATAAAGTTTACAAGACTCTTTAAAATTAAAAAACTGTTTTCTATCCCCAGAAAAACGGTCAGGCAGATGCATTTTTGGTTCAGGGATGACCCTCGGGGAAGTCCGTAACAGATCTTCCTGTGACCTCACCCGGAGGGACAGATCCTGAACCATCTGAGTAAGTTCGTGAATCTGACTAACTAGAAGTTGGCCAGGATTTGGCCCAACACCGGTGGGATTCATGAGGCCGACAAAATCTCCCAACTGAATAAGTGAAAAAAAATTAACTCTTTTTAATTTTTTTTTTTTTTTTTTGTCTGGCCGGTGATAATGTTATGATTCCCGAACTCCAGACCAGAGGAGATCTTATGGCAGAGGTCTGAGTACAGGGAAGATCTGCTGGTAGTGGGAGCAGGAGAGCCTAGTAACCCCTGGCGCCCTAACTCCGTTGTCTCGCCCGTGTTATCAGAAATCCCCTGCGAGACTATGGTTGCTTGAGCCCATGGCAGCCGCGTTCGAAGGGCGGATTATGTCTGCCCAACCCCGATGCCCCCTCAGGTCTTAATGGGAGACAAAGGGAAATCCGAGACAGGGTGATAACAAGGGGCCCTCTGACTAAGCAACCAGGCCAGGGGTTACAAGCTAACTAACTTAAACCAAAGGTATGTGCGGACTAGCCGCCAGGGAAAAGGACAACCAAGGATCCACCGATCCGTTACTCCTATCCAGCACCGCTGGATACCAGAGTGGATCTGTGGGAGCGGAATCCTCCGCAAAAGCTCCAGAACACAAATATACTAAATAATAAACAGTAAGCGGACAAGCCGCAACACACGGCTGCGCCGCGACTCACGAACACCACAGGATGTTAAAGGTGCTCGGTCAGACTCCAGGAATGATGACAACTTTCCGAGTACAGGACCACTGAGGACAGGAACAACCGGATTGAGCAAGACTGGAACTCTCTGCAACTGACACAGGCAAACAGGAAGCTATCACCGGCGTCTGTGGGAAGTCCAAAGGGTGCTTATAACAGAGAGCTCCCCAATCAGGAGCCAGACTGGGTAATCACAATGAATGCCGTGCAGCTTGCAAGCTGCACGGCCAGCACACCATAAAATAATTAGAACAGACCCAGCAACGGGGAACGCGGCCCGAACGTGGCGTCCCCGTTGCTAGGGTCAGAGCGGCTCCGTGCGCCCGGCGTCTAGCGTTGCCAGGGAGCCGGCGGCTGTACGCGCACGGCGTCCCTGGTTGCTAGGCGCCGGGCCGCACCGACGAGCGGACCCCGGCGCCTAACAATTATGGCAGCTGCTCATCTAAAGTGGACATTTGGTAGTCTTAAATATGGACTGCCATATTACTATCTACTCAAAACCCGTTGGATTACATAGCTGGGACCACTATACAGATGAGGAAAATATACGTTATGGTAAGAACTTACCGTTGATAACAGTATTTCTCCTATGTCCACAGGTTTCCACAGGATAACATTGGGATATGATGGATCGACAGCGGATTGCCACCAAATGATCACAAACTTTCTGGCCATATAATCCCGCCCACTGACTCAGTCAAATCAGTTGTTTCCAAAGCATTTAGGCAGGAGCATTATGTAGAACCCTATTCAGGCGAAAAACACACATGCACACTCTTCCATGCAAAAGGGAAGAGTTTAGTGGGTATAAAGATTCTCAAATCAGGTGCGTCAGGGTGGGATCCCTGTGGAAACCTGTGGACATAGGAGAAATACCGTTATCAATGGTAAGTTCTTACCATAACGTATATTTCTCTGGCAGGGTCCACAGGTTATCCACGGGATAACATTGGGATTTCCCAAAGCAATTTTTAGTGGTGGGGACGCTCCTGATTAATAGGAGAACCTTACGCCCGAATTGAGCAGCATGAGAGGCAAAGATATCCCAGGCATAATGTCTGATTGAATGTGTTTATTGGAGCCATGTGGCTGCCTTACATATCTGTTCTGCTCAAGCACAATATTGTGCTACCCATGAAAGACCTTCCTTGCATGTAAAGTAAGCAGAGACATTAGCCGGGACAGGGAGATCAGCTTATGGATATGCTTCTGAAATAGTCATTCGAAGCCATCTTGCTAGCATCTGTTTAGTAGCAGGCCATCTCCTCTTGTGAAAACCGTAAAGGATGAAAAGAGAATTTGTCTTTCTAATGGCACTGGTACGATCCATGTAGATACTTAATGCCCGGACTACGTCCAGCGACGCATCTCCCGCAGAAAATCCCGATTCCTGAAAAACCGGGACCATAATATCTTCATTAAGGTGAAATATAAATCACCCCTTAGGAAGATACCCAGACCTAGTTCTGAGAACTACTTTTTTCTGGATAACATCAGAAAAGGAGATTAGCATGACAGTGCTCCTAAATCTGACTCTCTTCTGGCTGATGCCATAGTCAGCCGAACGAGAACTTTAGCTGTCAACCATTTAAAATCCACTTCACTTAGAGGTTTAAACAGGCTTGACAGGCTTTGAGGACTAGATTTAGATTCCCTGACCCTGTAGTAGGAAAAAGGGAAGGTTGAATGCGCAGCATTCCCTGGGAAAAAATGCGCACATCCTGCAATTTAGAACCATACAGTCAATGCTGACACTTGTATTTCCAAGGAAGCCACCGCTAAACCTTTATCTATTCCTGTTTGAAGGAATGGTAAAACCCTGGAAACTATGCAAGATTTCTGGTCCATACCTCTTTCATTGCACCAATGCATATAAGCTTGCCATATTTGGTGATAAATACGAGTCAAGAAAGTTTTCCTTGCTCTGAGCATTTGTGAGAATCCTCTGGACCTCAGTATATAGATTTAAATGGCCACGCCATCAAAACAGTTGATCCAGATATCTGTGATAATCAAGGACCCTGTAGAGGAAACAGAAAAGGTATTCAACATTTTCTACGGATCCGTGTACCACCGCCTTCTGGGCTAAGCCGGGGCTTATTAGGATCCCGGCATCTTTGTTGTATTTTCCTCACTATCCTGAGTAGCAGGATGATTTGAGAAACACATAAGAGAAATAAAATTCCCATAAAAAAAAGATATCCACAAAGATTACTTCCTTTGTTCCTGGCCCGATTATGGCTTTTGTTGTTCAGAGCTTTTGTTGTTCAGATGGGACACCATGAGAATTATCTCTGGCCAAGCCCATTTGTCTACCCGAGTCTGTCACTACTTTAGGGTGTAAAGGCCATTCATTTACCTGAATGGCGTGTCGACTGAGAAATCAGCTCTTCAGTTTAGGACTCCCAGAACAAACCCTGAGGACAAGGCTGGAAGATGGAGTTCTGCACACTTTAGTATATGATTAACATCCTTCCTTGCTATTTTTCTGTGTGTTTCTCTCTGAAAGTTGTGGGTACACTACTGCCATTTTTACTTGTCCTTGCGGATCTGGACCGATCTTCCTTTAGGAATGTCCCTTGCCTGAATCAGGACCCAGTATATGGTCTGAAGTGCTAACAGATTTATTAGCAGGCACCTTTCTTCTGTGGTCCATAATCCCCGGAATCATAATTTTCCGGAAAAAGGCCTCCATAGCCGTGAAGACTTGTATTTGTTGTCAGGATCTCCCCACCTGATATCCAAAAAGAAAAAGGTATCCTCTCATCTAGATGGAATGTCTGTAGCCCCCAGACTACTTCTTACCTTTTTTGCCAGTACCACATACTTGTTTGTGTACTGTCCATCAGGCCCATCTACACCACCTTGTATTCACAGATGGTCTTGCACTCAGAGAATTTAACCAGGTACAACACTGCTTAGCTTCCAACATCCTTGAGATTGGACATATCCAGTGTGATGCGGCCTTAGATGGAGGAGATACTGAAAAAATCTTGAGTGGAATTATGCCCACTCCACCATGTGTATTGTTAACACCATCAAACCCATAATTCGCATTGCTGCGTGAACTGATATTGTTTGATATTGTAACCACTCTCCTAGCTTTGCCTTGGATATCTTGTTCCGAGGTAACTACTTTCTGCAAACTCGAATTCAGTATAGCCCCACCATGAATTATGTTACGGAACCAGAGATGATCCCATTTACGAACCACCCGTGCCTCTGCAGACAAGTTATTTGTATGTTGTAGATGACACAGAACCTTTCCTGTATTTGTGTCTGGATAGGAAGGTGGTCAAGGTATGGCAATTTTCTTAACCTCTACTACTGGAGATAAATTGCCATAATCATTTTGGCAAATACTCTGAAGCTGTGGCTAACCCAAAGGGTAAAGCCTAACTGAAATTTTTCTGAAGGATGGTAAACCTTGAGATAACACTGATGGACAGTGTTATAGGAGCCTGAAGGTAAGATTCCTGACTTATCCAGGAATACCATAATATATTGGCTCCCCACCCAACTATGGAGTTGCCTCCACGTAAACCGTGTTACCCAAATTTTTCTGTTTTTGAACTTGATAATGGGGTGAGGGATTGTTTTTGACCCAGGTGGGAATAAACCCCCCCGATAAGCATGGGTTACTGGAATGACTATTCCTGACAAAACATTTTCTGAATTGCTTCATGCCAATCCCTCGCCTACGCCTCTACCCGAGATGGGCTGAGACCGAATCCTTTTAGGAGAATGGTTCCAAAAGGGAAAGAATAACCTTAGAAATACCGCTTCTTGCACCCAGGCATCTATCTGTAGATTGCTATCAAATCTGTGCAAACTGAAGAAGTCGGCCCCTTATCCTTCTGGAATCCATCAGAAGGAGACCCCACCATCATGCTGATGGCCTCTGGTTTGGAAGCTGGCCTCTGGTTGCCTTTGCCTTACCAAACTTATTGTATTGGGGCTGTTACGTTCCTTTATGACCGACAAGGCCGAACCAGACCCCTAGATTTGGGGTTATATGTGGAATGGAACGTGACCTTCTTGGAGTCTGTTTCTGACTACGGAATAACTGTTAATTTAAACAGAAACTTCCAGCCAAGGCAAAAATTTCCAGAACCTTTTTGGATTCTGAATCAGCTTCCCATGCATGTGAACCAAGCTGTTCTTGAACAGCGATTGTTATGCTGATGCCCTTAGAACATTAGTGTCCATATGAGCTATATGGGATTCTTACTCCCTTGCAGGCTCTGAAACCTGTCTTCCAGTACCTCAGCCCAATGCACCTACAGCACCTGGTATTTCAAGGTGGTTTCCCCTCCAAGAACTAACCAGGCCGAACACTGCTTAGCTTCCAAAATCTAGTGAGAATGGGCCTATCCAGTGTGGTGTAGCCGTAGACTGCAAGGTGAAGTCCTGGCTGGCCTTATGACTGCCCCAGACAAAGACAATATGGTCTTATTCTTTTGATGGCAGAGACCCTATAGATTTTTGCATTATCAAATGACATGCATATCTATTTTGGGAGGCACTTCCCTATATAAAACAGTCCCTATCTTGAAAAAGATATTGGAATCCCATTTACCGGGCATTCTACTTTATTGGGTGTAACCCAACCTTTTTCCTGAATTCTGCCCTCGTGCAGAGACCCTTTTGGGACGCTTAAACCGAAGTGCCTTATTTTTTAACCCAGGCTCTGCTGCCTCTATTGACAGACTAGCCTATTTTTGCTCTCATTTATTCAGCTTGTTTATTTAGCTGATATCTTTTACCTGTTCTTCGTATGCTGAAGTAGAGTATATGGAGCTTTCATCGTCTGATGACTCATGTGTAGCCTGTGAAGTCGATGATTTATTCGGTTCATCAGCTTGTCTTATTGGAGAGCTGTTGGAGATGTACTACAATCAGTGAGCAGCATGTGTTAATAATGTAAGAATTAACATTTCAGCTAAACTGTACAAGGTCTGTGCAAACATCACCTCAATGGGTCTATCTATACCTGATGTAAATCAGGAATGTATTATGCTAAACAGCAAATCCTTTTTTACACATAACAATCTTGTACCAGATCATAGAGAATACAGTTTTTGCCCAATAACAACATATGAGTGTTTTTGTCAGTGTATGCCGCCCTTAGACATGATAAATACTCAGCACTTTCACAGTGTACTACACAATTTTGTAAATTTGTATCAATTCTTCTCTAAAGTGATACGTGTGACCCTTCCCACGCACCTGCATTAAGGATCAAAAGTATCAACCGACAATCAATTATTATTAAGTCAGCATCACACTAGCAGTCAGTCACATATTATACATATATATATATATATATATACACACATATACATTATATGAGCAGATTACGAACACATCTCAAAGCATGTAGGAGTACATATTACTGATTCTGTTCTACACAGATCTTTAAAGTATTCAGATGCATTGCGAAGAAAACCACAGTATTGTACATAAAACTCATATGCAATAGGCACTAAAGTTAACTATTCATACTAACAAAAGTAGATAGAAATTTCGTGCTGTATAACCCGTACTCAGTAGAGTGGGATACAGGGAGACTTACCCCACTTCAAGGATCGATCAATACATTAGCAAACACTGAGTGGATCCAGACGCTACTAGTGTACACTGCCGCTCCGGTCATTTTTTGTGGACACAGACGCTCAGTGAACGTTAGTGCATGCAGACGCTCATGTCTGCGACCAAGTCTCTTAGCGGTAAACCTTAGTGTATACAGACACAGCAGCCTATGCTGCAACCGAGTCCCCTCGTGGTAGCGTCTGAGACGGAAGTGAGGCAATCGGTTCATGGCGGGAGACGCACGGTAACTGGTCATGAACTAGGGCGAGGGGCGACCAGGAGAGCGTCTGACTCCCCACTGCCGACATCAACCCTAGGGATCGCAGCCTCAACTAATCCTGGCGCCTTATGATCCCTAAAGCCTAGCGCTAGAGCACTCGTGGTGGTGGCGCGCCAGCTACTGTTTGGTAGTCTCCTCCCAAAACAGTGCGGCTGTGTCCATATTCCTCCTCTAAGTAGAACCGATGCCTTACCTTCTCCCCATGCTCCGGCCACAGCCTGGTAACGTCTGCTGGACCTGCTAGTAACATCCGACACAGACACCCGTCGAGATAGCACCTGTACCGTGGGTAAGCGTTGTTGCGACCCGGTGGAGAGTTGTTGGAGCGACTCTTTCCAATATGCGTGTAAGACGCTGTTAGGAAAGATCACTCAAAAAGCATAGTAAGACTATAAAAATAAATCAAATAAAGCTTAGGGCTGCCAAACACAGCAGCCCTGTGACCATGGTCCGGCTCCTGAGTCAGTGGGTGGGATTATATGGACGAGCCCGGTGCATTCTGGGAGGCCATAAAGCTTGTGATCGTTTGGTGCCAATCCGCTGTCGCTCCATCATATCCCAATGTTATCCTGTGGATAACCTGTGGACCCTGCCGGAGAAAAGACATTTTGATTCTGAGAACTGAAGTTTCAAATGCAGTAACAAATGTGATCCTGGAACCTGAGTCTGCTACCATCATGAAACGCTTCTGCTGCTAAAATATGAAGAATTTCAGAAAACATGCTGTAATCCTGTCTTGTCTCACAAAAAAGGAGCCAGAAAAAGCTTAAAAGTTATGTCACCGAAGTGGGCCAACAGCTTTATGCTGTTATTAAGCCAGGACAGAAACATTGCCCAAAATGCAGAATTTAATTGTCACACTGTAAAGAACAAACAGACATTACTTAAAAAAAAAAAAACTAGTAGGTTTAAATAAACTACTTTAGTGATGGTGCTAGTGCACAATACAAGAACTGCAAAAACTTTTTAAACTTATGCTACCATATGGATGACTACAACATTTAAGCAGAATGGAATTTTTTGCCACATCTCATGGTAAGAGTCCGTGTGATGGCATTGGAGGGACAGTTAAACATCTAGCCACACGCACCAGTCTGCAATCAGTGGAAACAAATCACATCTTGACACCTTTGGACCTGTATAGCTGGGGAAATGAAAATGTACATGGCATAAAGTTTTTTTTACGGGTCACAAAACAAAATACAAGACTACAAAACCAAGCTGCATAGCTGTCTAGAAACAGCAACGACTGTGGCAGGAACACGTACTCATCACAGATTAGGCCTATTAGTAATGATGAGCTACACATATATTGATTGTCATCAGACGACATGAAGACAGCAGGAACCAGAGTTAGTGTCACTATGACCACAGTCACAAAAAATGTAGACAAAAGTGATCTGCAACCTGGAACATACATGGCAGCAACATTGGGTATATCATTCAATGTAATGAGGAGGAACAAGATGTGCTGGTACACTTCATGAAACGAAACCAATCAACAAATGTGCTGTCCTGGCCTTCAAGAAAATAAGAATTTACTTACCGATAATTCTATTTCTCGTAGTCCGTAGTGGATGCAGGGAACTCCGTAAGGACCATGGGGAATAGCGGCTCCGCAGGAGACTGGGCACATCTAAAGAAAGCTTTAGGACTATCTGGTGTGCACTGGCTCCTCCCCTATGACCCTCCTCCAAGCCTCAGTTAGGATACTGTGCCCGGACGAGCGTACACAATAAGGAAGGATTTTGAATCCCGGGTAAGACTCATACCAGCCACACCAATCACACCGTACAACTTGTGATATGAAACCCAGTTAACAGCATGATAACAGAGGAGCCTCTGAATAGATGGCTCACAACAAGAACCCGATTAGTTAACAATAACTATGTACAAGTATTGCAGACAATCCGCACTTGGGATGGGCGCCCAGCATCCACTACGGACTACGAGAAATAGAATTATCGGTAAGTAAATTCTTATTTTCTCTGACGTCCTAGTGGATGCTGGGAACTCCGTAAGGACCATGGGGATTATACCAAAGCTCCCAAACGGGCGGGAGAGTGCGGATGACTCTGCAGCACCGAATGAGAGAACTCCAGGTCCTCCTCAGCCAGGGTATCAAATTCGTAGAATTTTGCAAACGTGTTTGCCCCTGACCAAGTAGCTGCTCAGCAAAGTTGTAAAGCCGAGACCCCTCGGGCAGCCACCCAAGATGAGCCCACCGTCCTTGTGGAATGGGCTTTTATTGATTTAGGCTGCAGTAATCCTACCGCAGAATGCGCCAGCTGAATAGTGCTACAAATCCAGCGCGCAATAGACTGCTTAGAAGCAGGAGCACCCAGCTTGTTGGGTGCCATCAGGATAAACAGCGAGTCAGTTTTCCTGACTCCAGCCGTCCTGGAAAAATAAAATTTACAGGGCTCTGACTACGTCCAGCAACTTGGAATCCTCCAAGTCCCCAGTAGCCGCAGGCACCACAATAGGTTGGTTCAAGTGAAAACCTGAGACCACCTTCGGGAGAACTGAGGACGAGTCCTCAACTCTGCCCTATCCATACAGAAAATCAGATAAGGCCTTTTACATGACAAAGCCGCCAATTCTGACACACGCCTGGCCAAGGCCAAGGCCAACAGCATGACCACTTTCCACGCGAGATACTTTAGCTCCATGGTTTTAAGTGGCTCAACCAATGCGACATTATGAAATCCAACACCACGTTGAGATCCAAAAAGTGCCACAGGAGGCACAAAAGGAGGCTGAATATGTAGTACTCCTTTAACCAAAGTCTGAACTTCAGGCAGTGAAGCCAGTTCTTTCTGGAAGAAAATCGACAGAGCCGAAATCTGGACCTTGATGGACCCCAATGTGAGGCCCAAACGTCACCCCTGCTTGCAGGAAGTGCAGGAATAGACATAGTTGAAATTCCTCCGTCGGGGCCTTCATGGCCTCCCACCAAGCAACAAATTTTCGCCAAACGCGGCGATAATGTCTTGCGGTGACATCCTTCCTGGCTATGATCAGGGTAGGGATGACTTCCTTCGGAATACCCTTTTCCTTTAGGATCCGGTGTTCTACCGCCATGCTGTCAAACGCAGCCGCGGTAAGTCTTGGAACAGACAGGGTCCCTGCTGCAGCAGGTCTTGTCTGAGCGGCAGAGGCCAAGGGTCCTCTGCCAGCATCTCTTGAAGTTCCGGGTACCAAGCTCTTCATGGCCAATCCGGAACCCCGAGCATGGTTTTCACTCCTCGCCTTCTTATTATTCTCAGTACCTTGGGTATGAGAGGTAGAGGAGGAGACACATAAACCGACTGGTACACCCACGGTGTCACTAGAGCGTCCCCAGCGATCGCCTGAGGGTCCCTTGACCTGGCGCAATATCTTTTCAACTTCTTGTTGAGGCGGGACGCCATCATGTCCACCCGTGGTCATTCCCAACGGTTTACCCGCATTTGGAAAACTTCTGGATGAAGTCCCCATTCTCCTGGGTGTAGGTCGCCCATCGGAGAATCCTTGTGGCTTCTGCCATCGCCATCCTGCTTCTTGTGCCGCCCTGTCTGTGTACATGGGCGACCGCCGTGATGTCGTCTGATTGGATCAGTACCGGCTGGTTCTGAAGCAGGGGCCTTGCTTGTCTTAGGGCATTGTAAATGGCCCTTAGCTGCAGAATATTTATGTGAAGCGAAATCTCCTTGGAAATTTCTTCCCTGTGTGACTGCACCCCAGCCCCAAAGGCTGGCATCCGTGGTCACCAGGGCCCAGTCCTGTATTCCGAATCTGCGGCCCACTAGTAGATGAGCCCTCTGCAGCCACCACAGCAGCGACACCCTGTTTCTTGCTGACAGGGTTATCCGCTGTTGTATCTGTACATGGGACCCGGACCATTAGTCCCACAGGTCCCACTGGAACGTCCTTGCGTGGAGTCTTCCGAATGGAATTATGCTTCGTACGAAGCTACCATTTTTCCCAGGACTCGTGTGCATTGATGTACCGACACCAGTCCTGGTTTTAGGATGTCTCTGACTAGAGATGACAACTCCTCGGCTTTTTCCACTAGAAGAAACACTCTTTTCTGGTCTGCGTTCAGAAACATTCCCAGGAACAGAAGACGTGTCGTCGGGACCAGCTGTGACTTTGGAATATTGAGAATCCAGTCGTGCTGTTGTAGCACTTCCCGAGAGAGTGCTACCCCCACTACCAACTGTTCTTTGGACCTCGCCTTTATCAGGAGATCGTCCAAGTACGGGATAATAAAAACTTCCTTCTTGCGAAGGAGTATCATCACTTCGGCCATTACCTAGGTAAAGACCTTCGGTGCCGTGGACAACTCCAACGGCCGCGTCTGGAACTGATAGTGACAGTCCTGTACCACATATCTGAGGTACTCCTGGTGAGGGGGGGGAATGGGGACATGCAGGTACGCATCCTTGATGTCCAGGGAGACCCTGTAATCCCCCTCGTCCAGGCTCGTAATAAGCGCCCTGAGCGATTCCATCTTGAACTTGAATCTTCTGATATAAAAGTTCAAGTATTTTAATTTCAAGATGGGTCTCACCGAACCGTAGCGGTACCACAACCACTGTGGAATAGTAACCCCTTCCTTGCTGAAGGAGGGGCACCTTGACAATCACTTGTTGTGATTATAGTGTTGAATATCCACCAACACCGTCTCCCTGGCAGAGGGAGGTGCCGGTAAGGCAGATTTTAGGAAACGGCGGGGGGAAGAACGTCTCGAACTCCAGCCTGTACCCCTGAGATACTACTTGAAGGACCCAGGGATCCATGTGAGAGAGCCCACTGTCCGCTGAAATATCTGAGACGGGCCCCCACCGTACCCGGGTCCGCCTGAGCAGCCCCAGCACCATGCTGTGGACCTACCGGACGCAGGGAGGATTTCTGCTCTTGGGAACTAGCTGTGTGATGCAGCTTTTTTCCTCTACCTTTGCCTCTCGGCAGAAAGGATGAGCCTCTAGCCCACTTGTTTTTCTGGGGCCGAAAGGACTGTACTTGATGATACGGTGCTTTCTTTTGTTGTGGGGTAGCCTGTGGCAAATAAATTAATTTCCCAGCAGTAGCTGTGGAAACGAGGTCTGAAAAACTATCCCCAAACAGTTTTACCCCCTTATAGGGCAACTTCCATGTGCCGATTCGAGTCGGCATCGCCTGACCATTGCCAAGTCCATAACCCCCGTCTGGCGGCAATGGACCTAGCGCTTATTTTTGATGCCAGCCGGCAAATATCCCTCTGTGCATCACGCATGTATAAGACCACGTCTTTTATATGCTCTATTTTCAGCAAAATATTGTCCCTATCCATAGTTATTTTCCGACAGGGAATCTGACCACGCAGCGGGAGCACTGCCCATCCATGCCGAAGCAACGGCTGGTCGCAATATAATGCCCTAGTGTGTGACCATATCTTATAGGGTAACCTCCTGCTTTCTATCAGCAGGTTCCTTCAGGGCGGCCGTACCCGAAGACGGTAGTGCCACCTTTTCTGATAAGCGTGTAAGCGCTGTATCTACCCTATGGGGTGTTTCTCCGCGTGACCTATCCTCTGGCGGGAAAGGGTACGCTGCCAATAACCGTTGTAGAAATTATCAATTTCTTACCGGGGGAAGACCACTCTTCCTCACACACCTCATTTAATTTCTCAGATGCAGGAAAAACTACTAATAGTTTTCTCTCACCAAACACAATACCCTTTTATGTGGTACCTGGGGTATAATCATAAATGTGTAATACATTTTTCATTGTCTCAATCCTGTAACGGGTGGACCTATTTGGAGGGTACACCAGTCTCATCGATGTCGACACTGGAGTCAGTATCCGTGTCGACATCTGTGTCTGTTATCTGAGGTAGCGGGCGATTTTAGAGCCCCCCATGACATTTGAGACGCTGGAACAGGCACAAGCTGAGTAGCCGGCTGTTCCGTGTCGTCGGCCTTTTATGTAAGGAGTTGACACTTTCACGTAATCCTTCCATAAGTTCAACCACACCGGTGTCGATCCCGCAGGGGGTGACAACATATTTACAGGCATTCGCTCCGCCTCCACCTCATTATCCTCCACATACCTGTCGACACAGCCGTACCGACACACAGCACACACACAGGGAATGCTCTGATAGAGGACAGGACCCCACAAAGCCCTTTGGGGAGACAGAGGGAGAGTATGCCAGCACACACCAGGGCGCTATATATCACAGGGATAGCACCTATAAAAAAGTGTTTTCCCCTATAGCTGCATATATGTTGTATACTGCGCCTAAATTGTGCCCCCCCCCCCTCTCTTTTTAACCCTTTCTGTAGTGTATTAACTGCAGGGGAGAGCCAGGGAGCTTCCCTCCAACGGAGCTGTGAGGGAAAAATGGCGCCAGTGTGCTGAGATAGGCTCCGCCCCTTTTTCGCGGACTTTTCTCCCGCATTTTTATGGAATCTGGCAGGGGTTAATATACATCCATATAGCCCTGGGGGTTATATGTGATGTATTTTTGCCAGCCAAGGTGTTTCTATTGCTGCTCAGGGCGCCCCCCCCCCCCCCCCAGCGCCCTGCACCCTCAGTGACCGGAGTGTGTGGTGTGCATGAGGAGCAATGGCGCACAGCTGCAGTGCTGTGCGCTACCTTGGTGAAGACTGATGTCTTCTGCCGCCGATTTTCCGGACCTCTTCTTGCTTCTGGCTCTGTAAGGGGGCCGGCAGCGCGGCTCTGGGACCGGACTCCGAGGCTGGGCCTGTGTTCGGTCCCTCTGGAGCTAATGGTGTCCAGTAGCCTAAGAAGCCCAAGCTGGCTGCAAGCAGGCAGGTTCGCTTCTTCTCCCCTTAGTCCCTCGATGCAGTGAGCCTGTTGCCAGCAGGTCTCACTGAAAATAAAAAACCTAAAGCTAACTTTTTCTAAGAAGCTCAGGAGAGCTCCTAGATTGCACCCTGCTCGGTCGGGCACAAAAATCTAACTGAGGCTTGGAGGACGGTCATAGGGGGAGGAGCCAGTGCACACCAGATAGTCCTAAAGCTTTCTTTAGATGTGCCCAGTCTCCTGCGGAGCCGCTATTCCCCATGGTCCTTACGGAGTTCCCAGCATCCACTAGGACGTCAGAGAAATAAGTGTTTTGTTCCTTTTATTCACATCCTCTGTGTAACAGAAGTGCCTACTATCCAAGGAAGTGCTGGAAGGCAGTATACACTTTTTGCTGACACTTTAAGGAAAATTACAGACCGTTACAACAGGTTCCAAACAAGGAAAAAATAATGATATTGTTGACACAACTTCAGTTATGGACTCAAGTTATGTTATAGGTTTTAAATTTCATGTTTGTTTGTTTTAATTATTTATGCGGTACAACAGTAATCAAACATCAATTTCATTATTTTTTTTCTCCACTAAGAAACAGAGCACCGATGCTCATTTTTTGTGATAGTAATGTATACCTTTTTAAGCATCCCCCCCCCCCCCAAAATGGGATCCTTAATATCGATGGAACGTAGCGTTTTTAATTCTGCTCGAAAAACTTGCGTTTTTTGCCGTTACGCAAAACATGAGGCAAATAAAGTAATTTGGTTTAGATTTTTTGAATTCAGGTGGAAAAGTTACCGTAGGGGTCCAAATTTCATGGTGATTCCTTAATTAACACCCATGATACTTCAAATAAACTGGATAAAGAAGTCATGATTAGTAAATAATTTAATAAATTGAAAAATCAATATTTAATAAACGAATGGTCAGAAAGTCAAGATATTTGGCAGAAATAGTTTTTTTTTTTACATTCTCTCTTAACTAAATTTTTTTTTGTAGAAATCCGAGATGGGTGGTGGACACCCCTGGATGAACTGACATGGAATGACCCCCCCAGGGATCTGTACTTGGACCAGTGCTTTTTCATATCTTTATTGGTGACATTGCAAATGGCATTAAAGGGAAGGTATGCCTTTTTGCAGATGACACAAAGGCATGCAACAGGGTAGACACACCAAAATGGGTAAAACAAATGATTGAGGATCTAGGTAGACTAGGGGAATGGTCAAGAGCGTGGCAATTACAGTTTAATGCCAAAAATGCTAAATCATGCACTTGGGTCTCAAAAAGCCAAAGGCTAAATATAGTATTAATTGCACTATACTGGAAACTACTGAGGATGAAAGGGATCTAGGAGACACTATTTCAGGTGACTTGAAGGCAGGCAAGCAATGTAACAAAGCAATGTGGAAGGCTAGTCAGATGCTTGGTTGCATAGGGAGTGGAGTCAGCAGCAGAAAGCAGCAGTAATCCTTGACTCCTCCCTCTCCTTCAAAACACACATTCAGCACCTCTAACAAACCTGTCATTTTCAGGGTCAGACCCTTTCTCACCCAGGATGCCACTAAGCCCCTTATCCACTCACTGGCCATCTCCAAACTGGACTACTGTAATCTCCTCCTGACTAGCATCCCTACCACATACCTCTCTCCACTCCAATCTATCCTCAATGCTGCTGCCCAATTCATCTTCCTCACCAAATGCACTACATCCACCTCCCCTCTCTTACTAGCCCTTCACTGTCTCCCCTTCCCCTTCAGAATCTATTTCAAGCTTCTCACACTTACAAAGCAATCATACACTCCTCTCCCAGTTACATCTCTCTCCCTTTACACTTCCACTCGTCCTCTTCGCTCTGCTAATGCACACCACCTTTCCTGCCTACTTTTTACTAGTGATGAGCGAGGTTCGGTTTTACTCGGTTTTACTCGGTTCTCAAAACGGCATCTTATTGGCTATCCAAAACACGTGACATCCGTGAGCCAATAAGATGCCGTTTTGAGAACCGAGTAAAACCGAATCCGCTCATCACTACTTTTTACCTCCTCCCTCCAAGATTTTGCACGTGCTTCTCTCTTTTCCTGGAATTCTCTACCTCTCCCCCTCAGACTCTCCATAAAACATCAAACGAGCTCTCAAGACACACCTCTTCACCAAACCCAGCCGTCTCTCATCCTAAGCCCTCTGTGGCCCACGCTCACTTTCTACCTTATCTGTGTCATCCCTGTTTATGTGCCCCTCTCCTTTGGAATGTAAGCTTCCACGAGCAGGGCCCTCTTCCCTTATGTGCCTTTAAGTCTCTTAACCTATCTTCTTTTCAATACTTCTTTTGATGCCACAAATCCCTCGGTTTTCTGCCACCCCGATACTTTTTTCAGTGCTGTTTACTGATGCAGCTATGTTTATAAACCCTGTACTTGTCCTAAAGTGTACTAAATTTTAAATCACTGTCTTGTTTTGCTTATTTGTAGTAGTAGTAGTAGTAGTAGTAGTAGTAGTAGTAGTAGTAGGAGGAGGAGGAGGAGGAGGAAGAAGAAGAAATAATAATAATAATAAGTAATGATGCCACTGTATAGGTTATTGGTACGGCCTCATCTACAATACGGTGTTCATTTCTGGAGGGCATATCTTCAGAGGGATATTAATACATTGGAGACTGTACAAAGAAGAGCAACTAAAATGGTGCATGGCCTACATCAAAAAACATACCCAGAAATAAAAAAAAAATCTCAATATGTATAGTTTGGAGCAGAGTAGGGAAAGGGGGGGGGGGGGGGGGGGACACAGGATAGAAACTTTAAAATATAGCAAGCGTTTTAAAGTCCAGGATGGAAACTTTCTTCAGGATCCCAGTGGTCGCCAGGTTAACGCCGGGCTCCTGAGTGATCAAAATTCCGGTAGACAGTACGCCGACCCACAGAGTCGATGACACCCATAGAATGGGAATAGAACCTTTAGCAAGCCACCGAGCCTGCGGCATGGTGAGTGCAGCGAGCCCGCAAGGGGTTTGTTGCGCTCTTCCCCTCCCAACCGGCATTCTGCCGCCGGGGATTCCAGTATGCCGGTCTCCCAGTCCTAACCCGTTCACAGATATGGCTTTGGAGAAGAACAAGGCGCTCTGGACTGGATTTATTGATTTGTACCAGTCCAAAGAGTGCCTGTAGAAAGTGAAGGCAAAGGACTATTCAAAGAAAGTATGAAAGATTTAGGCACTTAAAGATTTGTTGACCTACAGCAAGTGCTAAAACAGTGACGCAAACACTCCTTGAGTGATGAAGAAAATCCAGAACCTGAGGGCCATCTTCCTCAAAGCACATAAGTAGTACAAAGATTCACAGCGTCCTGGAGAGGGGGTAGATGAGGTCCATAAGCCATCGTTATGGTACTACGATCTGCTTCAATTCACTCTAGAGCAGGAGCCTAAAAGACCATCATGGTGCACCCTGGAGCCTTGTGTAGAGGAGTTTGAAGAGGAGGAAGTGGAAAGTCTGGATTTGGTAAATAGAGACACAGTACAGACACACACCCCATGTTAAATGTTCATGTATTTATTTTTGGGGAAGTTCAATTTTTGTTAAGTTCTTTATTTTATGGAGTCTTCTTGACAGGACACTGCCCCTGCTACATTGAAATAGGTCAGTACTCATCCCTGACCTGTTTAGGATGTACAGAAGCCACTTGACTAACCCCTGCTACAGCTACAGAAGTCCACCGATCCATGTTCTCTGTGTGTTCTGTGTCAGTGTTCTGTGTCATCTGGCACTGTTGTACTTGTTGGTCTTTGTTTGGTGTTCTTCTGCCTCAGGAAATTATGTACGGCATAGCATGCCAAGACAACCCACTCTATCTTGTCCACAAGTAGGTTGATGGCTATGTGGAATATCCTGAAGTGATTGCGGAGGATGCCAAACTGGTTCTCCACAATTAGACATGCCCTAGAAAGTCGATAGTTGTAGATAAGCTTAACCTTAGTCAGCCCCCTTTGCGCATACAGCTTCATGGCATGATCATGCAGTGCAAAGGCCTCATCTGCAATGAACACAAAATTTAGCCCTTACTTGTATTCCTGAGCAGTTGCTACATTTAGCCTTTTTAGAGAGGAGTCTCTCGTAAAAAAAAGTCTCCCTGAAGGACCCGCCATCCGAGCCACGACCATTCTTGCCAACGCCCACAAACATAACTTCGTAGTTAGCACTGATGATGACCATCATGACAATGCTGAAGAAACCCTTATAATTATAGTATTAGTATCCACTGTTGGCAGGTGGAGCTATCCTCATGTGTTTTCCATCGATGACTACTCCCGCAGTTAGGGACGTTCCAACGTGACTCAAACTACAGCAATTCTTTTTACATTCCTCCATCAATGAAAAGAGCTAGAATGAAAAAACAAACAAAAAAAATAAGAATTTACTCACCGGTAATTCTATTTCTCGTAGTCCGTAGTGGATGCTGGGAACTCCGTAAGGACCATGGGGAATAGCGGGCTCCGAAGGAGGCTGGGCACTCTAGAAAGATTTATGACTACCTGGTGTGCACTGGCTCCTCCCACTATGACCCTCCTCCAAGCCTCAGTTAGGACACTGTGCCCGGACGAGCAGACATAATAAGGAAGGATTTAGAATCCCGGGTAAGACTCTTACCAGCCACACCAATCACACCGTACAACTCGTGATACTATATCCAGTTTGACAGTATGAAAACAACTGAGCCTCTCAACAGATGGCTCAACAATAACCCTTTAGTTAACAGTAACTATGTACAAGTATTGCAGACAATCCGCACTTGGGATGGGCGCCCAGCATCCACTACGGACTACGAGAAATAGAATTACCGGTGAGTAAATTCTTATTTTCTCTAACGTCCTAGTGGATGCTGGGAACTCCGTAAGGACCATGGGGATTATACCAAAGCTCCCAAATGGGCGGGAGAGTGCGGATGACTCTGTAGCACCGAATGAGAGAACTCCAGGTCCTCCTCAGCCAGGGTATCAAATTTGTAGAATTTTGCAAACGTGTTTGCCCCTGACCAAGTAGCTGCTCGGCAAAGTTGTAAAGCCGAGACCCCTCGGGCAGCCGCCCAAGATGAGCCCACCTTCCTTGTGGAATGGGCTTTTACAGATTTTGGCTGTGGTATGCCTGCCACAGAATGTGCAAGCTGAATTGTACTACAAATCCAGCGAGCAATAGACTGCTTAGAAGCAGGAGCACCCAGCTTGTTGGGTGCATACAGGATAAACAACGAGTCAGTTTTCCTGACTCCAGCCGTCCTGGAAACATATATTTTCAGGGCCCTGACAACGTCTAGCAACTTGGAGTCCTCCAATTCACTAGTAGCCGCCGGCACCACAATAGGCTGGTTCAGGTGAAACGCTGACACCACCTTAGGGAGAAATTGGGGACGAGTCCTCAACTCTGCCCTATCCATATGGAAAATCAGATAAGGGCTTTTACATGATAAAGCCGCTAATTCTGACACTCGCCTGGCTGAAGCCAAGGCTAATAACATGACCACTTTCCACGTGAGATATTTCAGATCCACGGTTTTTAGTGGCTCAAACCAATGTGATTTTAAGAAACTCAACATCACGTTGAGATCCCAAGGTGCCACAGGAGGCACAAACGGGGGCTGAATATGCAGCACTCCTTTTACAAAAGTCTGAACTTCAGGTACTGAAGCTAGTTCTTTTTGAAAGAAAATCGACAGAGCCGAGATCTGTACTTTAATGGAGCCTAGTTTTAGGCCCATATCCACTCCTGCTTGCAGGAAATGCAGAAATCGACCTAGTTGAAATTCCTCTGTTGGGGCCTTATTGGCCTCGCACCATGCAACATATTTTCGCCATATGCGGTGATAATGCGTTGCCGTATCATCTTTCCTGGCCTTAATAAGCGTAGGAATGACTTCCGGAATACCCTTTTCCTTTAGGATCCAGTGTTCAACCGCCATGCCGTCAATCGCAGCCGCGGTAAGTCTTGGAACAGACAGGGCCCCTGCTGTATCAGGTCCTGTCTGAGCGGTAGAGGCCACGGGTCCTCTGAGAGCATCTCTTGAAGTTCCGGGTACCACGCTCGTCTTGGCCAATCCGGAACCACGAGAATTGTGTTTACTCCTCGCTTTCTTATTATTCTCAATACCTTTGGAATGAGAGGCAGAGGAGGGAACACATAAACCGACTGGTACACCCACGGTGTCACTAGAGCGTCCACAGCTATCGCCTGAGGGTCCCTTGACCTGGCGCAATATCTTTTTAACTTTTTGTTGAGACGGGACGCCATCATGTCCACCTGTGGTTTTTCCCAACGGTTTACCAGCATCTGGAAGACTTCTGGGTGAAGTCCCCACTCTCCCGGGTGGAGGTCGTGTCTGCTGAGGAAGTCTGCTTCCCAGTTGTCCACTCCCGGAATGAACACTGCTGACAGTGCTAGTACATGATTCTCCGCCCATCGGAGAATTCTTGTGGCTTCTGCCATCGCCATCCTGCTTCTTGTGCCGCCCTGTCGATTTACATGGGCGACTGCCGTGATGTTGTCTGACTGGATCAGCACCGGCTGGTGTAGGAGCAGGGCTTTTGCTCGACTTAGGGCATTGTAGATGGCCCTTAGTTCCAGAATATTTATGTGAAGGGAAGTCTCCTGACTCGACCATAGTCCTTGGAAGTTTCTTCCCTGTATGACTGCCCCCCAGCCTCGAAGGCTGGCATCCGTGGTCACCAGGACCCAGTCCTGTATTCCGAACCTGCGGCCCTCTAGAAGATGGGCACTCTGCAGCCACCACAGTAGAGACACCCTGGTTCTTGGAGACAGGGTTATTAAGCGATGCATCTGAAGATGCGATCCGGACCACTGGTCCAACAGGTCCCACTGAAAGATTCTGGCATGGAACCTGCCGAAGGGAATTGCTTCGTAAGAAGCCACCATCTTCCCCAGGACCCGTGTGCAGCGATGCACTGATACCTGTTTTGGTTTCAGGAGGTCTCTGACTAGAGATGACAACTCCCTGGCTTTCTCCTCCGGGAGAAACACTTTCTTCTGGACTGTATCCAGAATCATACCCAGGAACAGTAGCCGTGTCGTCGGAACCAGCTGTGACTTTGGGATATTCAGAATCCAGCCGTGCTGGTGCAGCACCTCCTGAGATAGTGCTACTCCCACCAACAACTGTTCTTTGGACCTCGCTTTTATTAGGAGATCGTCCAAGTACGGGATAATTAAAACTCCCTTTCTTCGAAGGAGTATCATCATTTCCGCCATAACCTTGGTAAATACCCTCGGTGCCGTGGACAGTCCAAACGGCAGCGTCTGGAATTGGTAATGGCAATCCTGTACCACAAATCTGAGGTACTCCTGGTGAGGATGGTAAATGGGGACATGTAGGTAAGCATCCTTGATGTCCAGGGATACCATGTAATCCCCCTCGTCCAGGCTTGCAATAACCGCCCTGAGCGATTCCATCTTGAACTTGAATTTCTTTATGTACGTGTTCAAGGATTTCAAATTTAGAATGGGTCTCACCGAACCGTCCGGTTTCGGTACCACAAATAGTGTGGAATAATAACCCCGGCCTTGTTGAAGTAGGGGTACCTTGATTATCACCTGCTGAGAATACAGCTTGAGAATTGCCGCTAGCACCGCGCCTCCCTGTCTGAGGGAGCAATCGGCAAGGCAGATTTTAGGAACCGGTGGGGTGGGGACGCCTCGAATTCCAGCTTGTACCCCTGACATACTATTTGCAGGATCCAGGGATCCACCTGTGAGCGAACCCACTGATCGCTGACATTTTTGAGGCGACCCCCCCACCGTACCTGGCTCCGCCTGTGGAGCCCCACCGTCATGCGGCGGACTTGGAAGAAGAAGCGGGGGAGGACTTTTGCTCCTGGGAACCTGCTGTTTGTTGCAGCCTTTTTCCCCTACCTCTGCCTCTGGACAGAAAGGACCCGCCTTTTCCACGCCTGTTTTTCTGGGTCCGAAAGGACTGAACCTGATAAAACGGCGCCTTCTTAGGCTGTGAGGGGACATGGGGTAAAAATGCTGACTTCCCAGACGTTGCTGTGGAAACTAGGTCCGAGAGACCATCCCCAAATAATTCCTCACCCTTATATGGTAACATTTCCATGTGCTTTTTTGAATCCGCATCTCCTGTCCACTGGCGAGTCCATAAGCCTCTCCTAGCAGAAATGGACAATGCACTTACTTTAGATGCCAGTCGGCAGATTTCCCTCTGTGCATCTCTCATATATAAGACTGAGTCTTTTATATGGTCTATGGTTAACAGGATCGTGTCTCTGTCTAATGTGTCAATATTTTCTGACAGTTTATCTGACCACGCAGCGGCAGCACTGCACATCCAAGCTGACGCAATAGCTGGCCTAAGTATAATGCCTGTGTGTGTATACACAGACTTCAGGATCGCCTCCTGCTTTCTATCAGCAGGTTCCTTGAGGGCGGCCGTATCCGGAGACGGTAGTGCCACCTTTTTAGACAAACGTGTGAGCGCTTTATCCACTCTAGGGGGTGTTTCCCAACGTGACCTATCCTCTGGCGGGAAAGGGAACGCCATTAGTACCTTCTTAGGAATTACCAATTTTTTATCAGGGAAAGCCCACGCTTCTTCACACACTTCATTTAATTCATCTGATGGGGGAAAAACTACGGGTAGTTTTTTTCTCTCCAAACATAATACCCTTTTTAGTGGTACCTGTAGTTATATCAGAAATGTGTAACACCTCTTTCATTGCCTCAATCATGCAGTGAATGGCCTTAGTGGGCATCAGGTTAGACTCATCGTCGTCGACACTGGTGTCAGTATCAGTGTCGACATCTGGGTCTGCTTGAGGTAGCGGGCGTTTTAGAGCCCCTGATGACCCATGCGACACCTGGGCAGGCACGAGCTGAGAAGTCGGCTGTCCCACATTTGGCATGTCGTCGATTTTCTTATATAGGGAGTCTATACGTGCACTCATTACTTTCCATAAGCCCATCCACTCAGGTGTCTGCCCCGCAGGGGGTGACATCCCTTCTAAAGGCATCTGCTCCGCCTCCACATCATTATCCTCATCAAACATGTCGACACAGCCGTACCGACACACCGCACACACACAAGGAATGCTCCGAATGAGGACAGGACCCACAAAAGCCCTTTGGGGGGACAGAGTGAGAGTATGCCAGCACACACCAGAGCGCTATATAATGCAGGGACTAACTGAGTTATGTCCCCTATAGCTGCTTTTTTATATAATATATATATTGCGCCTAAATTTAGTGCCCCCCCTCTCTGTTTTTACCCTGTTCTGTAGTGTAGACTGCAGGGGAGAGCCAGGGAGCTTCCTTCCAGCGGATCTGTGAAGGAGAAATGGCGCCAGTGTGCTGCAGGAGATAGCTCCGCCCCTTTTCCGCGGCCTATTCTCCCGCTTTTTTCCATATTCTGGCAGGGGTATTTTCCACATATATAGCCTCTGGGACTATATATTGTGGAGTTTTTGCCAGCCAAGGTGTTATTATTGCTTCTCAGGGCGCCCCCCCCCCAGCGCCCTGCACCCTCAGTGACCGGAGTATGAAGTGTGTATGAGGAGCAATGGCGCACAGCTGCAGTGCTGTGCGCTACCTTGGTGAAGACTGATGTCTTCTGCCGCCGTTTTTCCGGACCTCTTCTTGCTTCTGGCTCTGTAAGGGGGACGGCGGCGCGGCTCCGGGACCGAACACCAAGGACTGGGCCTGCGGTCGATCCCTCTGGAACTAATGGTGTCCAGTAGCCTAAGAAGCCCAATCCGGCTGCAAGCAGGCGAGTTCGCTTCTTCTCCCCTTAGTCCCTCGCTGCAGTGAGCCTGTTGCCAGCAGGTCTCACTGAAAATAAAAAACCTAAACTATACTTTCTTTCTAAGGGCTCAGGAGAGCCCCTAGTGTGCATCCAACCTCGGCCGGGAACAAAATCTAACTGAGGCTTGGAGGAGGGTCATAGTGGGAGGAGCCAGTGCACACCAGGTAGTCCTAAATCTTTCTAGAGTGCCCAGCCTCCTTCGGAGCCCGCTATTCCCCATGGTCCTTACGGAGTTCCCAGCATCCACTAGGACGTTAGAGAAAACAAACAAAAGAATTGTAAATATATGGATTTTAACTTTAGATTTATTATTTCACAAAGACACCTGATCTGGCTATCGATACGGCTGACACTGCAATAACAGAAATAGAAGAGAGTGAGGTAGAAACCAGCACATCCCAGCAACCCACCAAGATGAGGAGGTCATCTAAAAAAAACATCCAGCACATCTTCAGACAGAGCAATTCCTACGGTATGCAGAGGAGGTGCTTCAGAACCTCCAGATAAATTCTATATATTTGGTTCCCACATCGCACGCCAGATGAGAGAGATTGACCTATCGCAATATCTGAACTTCCAGTGCCTGGTATACAATGCTATGGTGCATGGAGTCTGTCATTAATTGACCAACCACTGCAACATAGTAAAGCAGGAACACAGACAGCACCCCACTACAGCAACTTATCTCTCCAGCTACATATCTCTCCTGCTTTGCACCCATCTCTCCACAGCCAAACGCCCACCCATCCCACCACAAGTATGAGTGCTCCCGGCACCATTACAACAGCACCCACTCCCATATTCCACTGGCACGTCCAGTAGAACGTAGTCTGCAGTGCGCAGAGCACCCTTGAGGGAGACAATACTTTTTAGAATTTGTCATTTTCATTTTCTATTGTGTATTTGCGGTTTAAAAAACAAAATGAATTTTTTTTGACACTTACACATTTTTGTGTACAGTTTAATAAAAAAATTACTTCCACAAAGAAAAAAAAAATGTGTTTTTAATTGCACAGTGGGCATCATAATATAGGTGGGCAGCAGTGTTGGGTGGCACACATTTCTATATACCATTAGTAGGCTGCAATTACATTTAGGGGACATATAGTGGTGGGCTGATGCATATACCATTGGCAGGCAGCAAATAACAATTGGGGGGTATACAGTGGTGGGCAGCAGCGTATAACATTTGGGAACCAGCATTTTACATCTAGGGTGCAAACAATGGTGGGCGGCAGCATATAGCATTGCAGGGGGGGGCAGCAAATATGTTCTCACCTTGAAGTGCTGCTGCTTGAGGACAGTAAAGAGGCTTTGCATGTCTCTGGCATGATGAGGCCCAAAGCTTGAGGGGAGATGAAGAAGCCAAAATTCAGGTCGCCAGGAAGTGCAGGGTAGGGATCAGCCTCTCCTCGACAGGTATAGCCATCCACAGTCTGGTATCCTGCCTCCGCATGTAAGGTGTCACCAGACTCAGCAACTCTTGGAAGGTGGCGTCATCCATGCTTAGGAAGTTGCAGTAGTCAGGATTATTCTTGTGGATCTCCATAAACAGTGGCATGTGTGAGAGAGAGAATCCCTCTGCATCAGCCACTTCTTAGTCCAGCATGAGTGAATCCTTCTCCTATTCTAGGCCCTCTCCCTATCAGCTTAGAAACATAGAAACATAGAATTTGACGGCAGATAAGAACCACTTGGCCCATCTAGTCTGCCCCTTTTTTATACATGCTCCCATTGGGCGAAATAATCAGGCGCCATGGCCTGGTCTACCACTGCTATGCAGATGATACACAACTGTACTTGTCCTTTGCTCCGGGCACTGATAACCCAGTAGCAACCCTGAATGGCTGTCTAGCTGAACTACAGGAGTGGATGAGCGCCAGTTGGCTGCGACTGAACCCGGATAAAACAGAGGTCCTTATGATACGACCGCAACATCAAAGGACAAGACTGCAGCATAGCCAACCAACTGGACTTACACTCGGGGATTCAGAATTACAGACCAGTGATCATGTGCGGAATCTTGGCGTTGTCCTGGATGATGGCTTGACACTTAAACATCAGATATCAGCCACAATCAAATCCTCATTCTTTCACCTGAGGAACATAGCCAGAATCAAGCACTTAATTCCCTCAGATGATATGCCAAAAGTCATACATGCATTTGTATCATCTCGATTAGACTACTGTAATGCCCTCTACCTTGGTCTACCAGCAAAAGAATTGCAACGCTTACAGCTGGTACAAAACACAGCTGCCAGGCTGTTAACCAACCAGCCCCGTTCCAGCCACATAACACCCATCCTCTACTCCCTTCACTGGCTGCCTGTAAGATGGCGAATCCTCTTCAAGATTGGCTTACTGAGTTTCAAAGCATTACATGACCAAGGCCCAAGGTACCTGAAACAGCTTCTGATCCCATACTGCCCCACTCGATTACTGCGATCTGTAGATGAAGGACTTTTAGCAGTACCTAGAATCTACCGTAATTCATCTGGGGGTCGAGCTTTTAGTCATGCGGCTCCGACTCTATGGAACTCACTTCCCAGCACAGTGCGAGAGGCCCCAACTATAGAATCCTTCAAAAGTAGACTCAAGACTTTCCTGTTTACTCAAGCATTTCCATAGTGTCTCTTTTAGTATCTTCATGCTTCTGTATTTTATGAAAAATGTACTTCATTATTTTTCTGTACTATATTATGCTGTGTATCTGTTAAGCGCCTTGAGTCCTATTGGAGAAAGAGCGCTATATAAATAAAATTATTATTATTATTATTATTATTTATTTTATCCTTTAGGCAATCTCAACCCTTTTTTAACCTTAATTATTTGTAAGGATATTCATATGCCTGTCCCAAGCATGTTTAAATTGCCCTACAGTCTTAGCCTCTACCACCTCTGATGGGAGGCTATTCCACTTATCCACTACCCTTTCTGTGAAGTAATTTTTCCTTAAATTTCCCCTGAACCTCCCCCCCTCCAGTCTCAATGTATGCCCTCAAGTTCTAATACTTCTTTTCCTTTGAAGAATGTTTCCCTCCTGAACTTTGTTAAGACCCTTGATATATTTGAAAGTTTCTATCATGCCCCCCTTTCCCTTCTCTCCTCCAAACTATACATGTTAAGATCTTTTAGCCTTTCCGGGTAAGTTTTGTGATGTAGGCCATGCACCATTTTAGTTGCCCTTCTTTGTACACTCTCTAATGTATTTATATCCTTCTGGAGATAGGGTCTCCAGAACTGGACACAGTATTCCAGATGGGGCCATACCAATGACCTATACAGTGGCATTATCACTTCTTTTTTCCTGCTACTGATTCCTCTCCCTATGCAACCAAGCATCTGACTTGCCTTTCTCATTGCTTTGTTGCATTGCTTTCCTGCCTTCAAGTCACTTGAAATAGTGACTCCTAAATCTCTTTCCTCCTCAGTAGTTTCCATTATAGTACCCTTGATACTATACTTAGCCTTTGGGTTTTTGAGACCCAAGTGCATGATTTTGCATTTTTTAGCATTAAACTGTAGTTGCCACGTTCTTGACCATAGCTTTAGCATACCATGCCATAACTCGATAGCGAAAGGGATCCATCACAAGAGAAAGTAGACACATTTTGTTCAGGCAAGCCAAAAACAAAGCAGAGCAATCTAGCAATGTAACAGTGTTCAGCAGTTATAAACCTAACCAAACTAGCCGCAGAGCATAAATGCAAGGAGGTAAAATGGCTACCGCTAGTGTAGGACAATTCCTGTACAGCGTTGGTCGTTTGTAAAGTCTGGAATGTTTGAGTGTAGCAAGTTTTGTGTGAACTGGCCAGAGAGGGCGGGGGTAACTGCATAGAATAGTATATGGCGGTTAATTTAAAAGCTTGCATAAAAAGGTATTTCATCAGCCAATGCATTGCAGTTGGAAGATAAAATTACTTGTATGAGGGAGGGCATACCAAAGAGTGGATACAGCCTAAATAAAGTTGTCACTGTGAATGGAAGCAAGTAGAGATGTGCACCGGACATTTTTCGTGTTTTGTGTTTTGGTTTTGGATTCGGTTCCGCGGCCGTGTTTTGGATTCGGACGCGTTTTGGCAAAACCTCCCTGAAATTTTTTTGTCGGATTCGGATGTGTTTTGGATTCGGGTGTTTTTTTTCAAAAACACCCATCAAAAACAGCTTAAATCATAGAATTTGGGGGTAATTTTGATCCTATAGTATTATTAACCTCAATAACCACAATTTCCACTAATTTCCAGTCTATTCTGACCACCTCACAATACTATTTTTAGTTCTAAAAATTGCACGAGGTCGCTGGATGACTAACCAAAGCGACCCAAGAGGGCGGCACAAACACCTGGCCCATCTAGGAGTGGCACTGCAGTGTCAGACAGGATGGCACTTAACAAAATTGGCCCCAAATAGCACATGATGCAAAGAAAAGAGAAAAAGAGGTGCACTGTGGTCGCTGGACGGCTAAGCTAAGCGACACAAACACCTCAATATCACAGGAATTATTTGTTCTAATCAATGGTATTATTGGTCCAAATCACTGGAAGAAAATGACAAAATCACTGGAATTATTCATTCCAATCAATGGTATTATCGGTCCAAATCACTGGAAGAAAATGACAAAATCACAGGAATTATTCGTTCTAATCAATGGTATTATTGGTCCAAATCACTGGAAGAAAATGACAAAATCACTGGAATTATTCGTTCTAATCTATGGTACTATTGGTCCAAATCACTGGAAGAAAATGACAAAATCACTGGAATTATTCGTTCTAATCAATGGTATTATTGGTCCAAATCACTGGAAGAAGACTGACGTTTTCGGGATTATGGAGACAATGTTTTTGAATATAAATCCTAAAGCAGGTGGTGTATTAGAGCAAAAGAGTGCAAGAGACCAGCCATGCAGTTTCTGAAATATTATAACAAAATGTTACTGTATTTCATAAGCACTCATTCCTAACTCTGCTAAGTACTGTTTGGTATACTGTATCAGGCTTCCATGAGGTAGTTGTCCATTATTTCAGCTTCCATTGACCTTTTTGAAAGCGGTAGAAGTTTTCGATTTTTTTTTTTAAATTTTCCCCCATTTTTAATTTTCTCCTGCATAGCCCAGTAAAATGTTGCAATGTTAAGTATTGACTTGTGCCTTCTGGGGGTCCACTTCACCAAACCCAGCCAAATCTCATCCTGATTCCTAACCCTCTGTTCCACGTTCTCTATGTACCCCACGTGTCACCCATGTCTGTCTACCCCTCCCCTTTAGATTGTAAGCTCTCACGAGCAGGGCCCTCTTCCCTCATGTGCTTATATACTGTTGGTCACCAAAATGCTACACTGTAATACTATATATACTGCTCACAAAAATGCCGCACAGATATGGAATGGATACTTGCAGTGACACAGAGCTGCAAGATACAGCAATGGCCTACTGTACAACTATATACTGTTAGTTACCAAAATGTGCACTGTAATACTATACTGCTCACAAAAATGCCGCACAGATATGGAATGGATACTTGCAGTGACACAGGGCTGCAAGATACAGCAATGGCCTACTGTACAACTATATACTGTTAGTCACCAAAATGCTGCACTGTAATACTATATATACTGCTCACAAAAATGCTGCATAGATATGGAATGGATACTTGCAGTGACACAGAGCTGCAAGATACAGCAATGGCCTACTGTACTGTACTGTACTACTATAATTATTATATACTGGTGGTCCCCAGTCCTCACAATGCAGCACACTGATTAGATATTTGCAGCACACTGAGCACAGATATGGAGCGTTTTCAGGCAGAGAACGTAGATATTTTCAGCACACTGAGCACAGATTATTTGCAGCACACTGAGCACAGATATTTGCAGAACACTGAGCACAGATTACGGAGCTTTTCAGGGAGAGAACGCTGCCACGTCCTCTCCGTTCAATCTCCAATGCAAGAGTGAAAATGGCGGCGACGCGCGGCTCTTTATACAGAATACGAATCTCGCGAGAATCCGACAGCGGGATGACGACGTTCGGGCGTGTTCTGGTTAACCGAGCAAGGCGGGAAGATCCGAGGCTACGTCAGACCCGTGTAAAATAGGTGAAGTTCGGGGGGGTTCGGATCCCGAGGAACCGAACCCGCTCATCTCTAGGAGCAAGTAATGACTGTGGATGAGAAATGCTGATCTTGCACAGAGCTGAAGGGAGATGTTTTGAGAGTGAAATATGAAATGTGCGATGGTGTATTTTTTTTTTTAATTTACAGTCTTCTATGTTAGTACAAGTATTTTAGATTGGATTCAGGAACATTCCAGCAGTCAATGTAGGGACTGTCAAAGTGGAGTCCTTTGCAATGGTCAAAGCGGGAGATAATGAGGACATAAATTTACGTTTTTGAGTGAGATAGGTGTGTATTCTAGACATATTTTTTAAATGTATGCAGCAGGATTTGAATACAAATTGAATGAGGGGAACAAAGGATAGTTCTGAGTAAAGGATAACACGTAGCTTCTAAGCATGAGGAGCAGAATTTAATGTTGTACTATTATTATTATTATTATTTTTAACAGAAATGTAGGTATCAGGTGACTACAGGTTGAGTATCCCTTATCCAAAATGCTTGGGACCAGAGGTATTTTGGATATCGGATTTTTCCGTATTTTGGAATAATTGCATACCACAATGAGATATCATGGTGATGGGACCTAAATCTAAGCACATAATGCATTTATGTTACATATACATCTTATACACACAGCCTGAAGGTAATTTTAGCCAATATTTTTTATAACTTTGTGCATTAAACAAAGTGTGTCTACATTCACACAATTCATTTATGTTTCATATACAACTTATACACACAGTCTGAAGGTCATTTAATACAATATTTTTAATAACTTTGGGTAATAAACAAAATTTGTGTACATTGAGCCCTCAGAAAACAAAGGTTTCACTATCTCACTCTCACTCAAAAAAGTCCGTATTTCGGAATATTCCGTATTTCGGAATATTTGGATATGGGATACTCAACCTGTATTGTTAGCTGATGGGATTATTATTAGTCTGATCTTGAAAGGTTGAGTTTTCTGTGGCAAGATGAAATGCAGAAAGACGATCGGCAACACAGATGACACCTCCTGAGAGGACAGGTAAACCTGATTGTCAACTGCATAGTTACAGTATGACATTGAAATCCAAATGAGCTAATCAGTTTTTTTTAAGAGAAGTGTTTTAAAATAAGAGAAAATAATAAGAAAAACAGTGTTATTACGGAATACGGTTACGTGAGCGGCGTGATTGACAATTTTTGGTGATAAAGGATTTTACAGTCACTACTATCTGTGACAAGGATGGCGAGGGGAGCAGAGTTTGGGGGTGCAGAGGCTGCAGATTAGGAGAAGTGCTGACAGGCATGTATGAAAGAGGAGTTTTAAGGATTAGAGACTAGGTGAAAATGGGAATTTAAACTTGTTACGTTAAATCCTACAAAAAAGTCTGTAGAGCAAGCGACAGGGGAGCGTAAGAGGTAAAGTGGCGAAAGAGGAAAGTGAGTTATGCAGCGGTATAGAGAATAGATTGGGGAGGGCAGGAGTAAAGTATGCCGGTGAGGAACAAATTACAGTAATGTAGGTGAGAGATGGCGTCTATCATCATTTTAGAGGCTAACAGGGTAAAACAAGCATGGGAAGTATTTCAGAGGTAGAAGTGGCAGGATGGGTAGAAGGAGTGAATGTGTGAGCTGAATTAGACAGCAGAGAGGGAGATATTGTCAGCAGATAAGGAGCCTCGATAAAGAGTCGACAATGATTTTAGGTTTTGAGAATTATCCTACAATTATTGTCCCTTCCCAAATTGAATAGAACATTTTAGATTAATGCTTCAAACATAAAGGTCCTCATAAAGGCCCACTAGTTGCAGGAAACAGAACAATTCTAGTGATTTAACCGATAGATTTTATACAGCACTAATTTAAAAGGCAACACCAACCTAGTTTTTACAACAAAAAAATAAATATCCAGATATCACTCAGTATTTTGTTAAGGAAAATTGAATGTGGTGGTAACCAGCAGCCAGACCATCAATAGGGGAATGCCAATCGTCAGTGGTGCTAGAAACACAGAAAAAACACAGTATCATGTAATAAAGAAATAATTAATTAATTGTAAAAAGACACTACTCCCAGAAAGAGAAGCAAATAGCACCAAGTACAATAATGAACAATGTAAGTTAATTAGTCATTGCTACATCAATAATAAGTGTAAGGAGGGTATTCAATTGGCCATTATATTTTTTCAGTTTTTTTCGTGATTTTGTTTTCGGGCTATCCAATTAGCCCCCATTTTTTTCACCCCCCAAAAATATCTATTTTCATCCAAATACAAATAGAATCCATGATAAGTTCACAGACCTATGTGCTGTCGCTGCCTAATTTGCAAAAAAACGCCCGATAATAGCTTTGGGGCTAATTGTATAGCCACGGAGATCAAATAGCCTACGGTAAATTATCACAGACAATTTAATCAGGGCTGTCTTTTCGTATTAGCTCAATGGGCAGTTGCCCAAGGGCCCCATGAGTATAAGGACCATAGGCTGATAGCTGAGGGTCCACTTTTTCCAGGGGTACCAGATTTTTAAAATTTGGGCCCTGGGGAACTGCTGAGATCACACTTCAAAGCCAGAGCCGGCCATAGGCATAGGCAAACTAGGCAATTGCCTAGGGCATTTGATATGCCTAGGGGCATCATCAGCTTCTGCTGATTAAAATGATATGCGACATGCCTATATTCTGTATGTAGCATTTCATATGCAGATACAGCCACAGTCTCACACAGTATATTGGCATGCTGCATATCAGTTTAATCAGCAGAAGCTGCTTGTGCATCCTAGCCACATAGTAATGCAAATAAGCTGCATTTTCAAAAAAAAAAGTGCCTGACGTTAGCATTGATGCAAGATTTGTGAGGACACATCTGTATCCAAGCAGAGGCAGAGGTCACAGTGTTAGTGGAAGTGTGAGTGCTGTGTGCATGTGAGAGGGTTGGTTGTGCAGTAGTGTTCAGAATATGTGTAAGGAGCATTATGTGTGTCATGTAAAAATGCATTAATAATGTGCAACATGTGTGTAAAGGGCCACTGTGTGTGTCATTAAGTGTATAAGGGCATTAATAATGTGCGGCTTATGTGTAACAGGGTACTAATGTATGTGTGTCATTATGTGTATAGGGGCACTAATAATGTGCAGCAAATGTGTAGGGGGCACTATGTGTGTCATTATGTGTGTAAGGGCATTAATAATGTGCAGCATTTGTGTAAGGGACATTATGTGTAAAAGGGCATTAATAAAGGTTGTCATAATGTGTAAGGTGCATTATGTTTATAAGGACATTAATGTGTCTCATATGTGTAAGGGGCATTACTGTGTGGAATTGTGTATAAATGCATTACTAATGTGTGGCATTATGTGTATAAGGTGCTCTACTATGTGGCGTTGCAAATAGAAAGGGCACTACTGTGTCGTCTAATGTGAATAAAGAGCAATAAGGTGTGGTGTAATGTGAATAAGGAGCAATTCAGTGTGATGTAATGTGAATAAGGGGCTCTACTGTGAGGAGTAACGTTTATAAGGTAAAGTGATACTACTGTGGGATGTATTATGAATTATGGACACTATCGCAAGATAAAATGTGAATAAAGTTGCAGTACTGTGTGGCGTAATTGGAATTGGGGTTACTATTGTGTGGCCATGTCCCTTCCCAGCAAGAAGATGCCCCTTTTTGGGCTGTGCGTCAAATGTGCGAACTGTTCCTATTTAAAATATAGGGGGTACAAGGACTGCTATGGGTGAGGGGTAATGGTGCTGGGAAAGATGTGCAAGGTCAGAGGCAGAACCAGCGGTGGTGCTAGGGGGCACCAGCCAAAATCTTGCCTAGGGCATCATATTGGTTAGGGCCGGCTCTGTTCAAAGCAGTGGTCCCCATCAAAGCCTGCTAATTGCTCTTCCCAGACAGATAGATCAGGTTCTGTCTGACTTAGAGATTTTCTTATTGGTATACTTCAAAAAGGTGGGACTCTCTCCTTTCAATGGACACTGGCCGCTTGTCTCTACTATGCCCAGAACCAGTGATATCAGCCTTCCAACAGCTGGTCCCTCCTCCAGCTCCACACGCCTCGTATGCAGTTTTATATATTTGTCGGTGGATTGCTCTGGCTCCTGAACTCTGATAGCCAAGTCCCTGGTATCTCCTGAAAGGTGAGACTATCTAGTGTTGTATCTCATGGATGCGAAGTAATCTATTTCCAGGAACCGGCGATAACTGCAGTCAAACAAGCTGCCCTCCCACCGGAAAATTATGAATATTAAGCCCACTCCACTATCCCCTCCCCTGCATATTAAACCTTACCACCCCGAATGCCATGTACTAGGCCCCTTCAGTCAGCCCAATACCGCCTTCTACAGTTTTGTGTTATCCCTCCCGTCCCATCTCCCACCATCTCTGCAGTAAAGGAGTAATTGGCAGAAATTACTGCTCCAGGTCCTACATGCTGAGCAGAATATAGAACACCCCCTACCACCCACGGTATATCAAAGCTGCCGTTGATAGCCCCCCCACCCCTACTGTTAGAGGATGGGTAGGGACCCCAGTGCATTACTTTGCCCAGTGGCCTACATTGCTGTTAAATCAGCCCTGAATTTAATTCTCCCATGTTGAAAATAGTGTCAACAGTGAAGAAATAATCGTAGTCCAGCACATGCAAAATAGTAGTCAATGCCATTAATGTATGCAGCCAAGCGCACACCGATCATCAATAACATTAAAAACACCTGCAGCCTGGTACCATCTCTTCCCCAGGCAAATGATGCACACACACACCCATATGATGTAAAAGAAAACGTGATTTATCAGACCAGACTACCTTTCATCCATTTTCCATGGTACAGTTCTGATGCTCACATACCCAATCTAGGAGCTTTCGGTGGTGGAAAGGGGTCAGCATGGGCACTCTGACTGGTCCTCATATACAGCAAGCTATGATGCACTGTGTGTTCTGACATGTACTAAGGAACGTATAGAATCTGCACAAGATTTGTTTGTTGCAAATTTGAAAAATACGTATCTACCAACTTAGTTGCTAAATTCTTCCATTCGTGAATATAGTTTTCTTGGTGGTGCTCCCAGAACGAAGTACAAGTACAAATAATAATAAAATCTTATTAAATAGTAAATTTAGGTCATATCCAGTTCTTGTATTATATCATTGGTCAAAACAATTGACTGCATTGATCTGAATGTAACTTGTGAAATATCAAATTTCCCTTGTGTTCAATTAATTATTCAATCCGTTTGTACATGAATTCACAGATAATGAGAGGAAAACATATCACTCCTATTAAGGGTTATAGATCAATCTAGATATATCTTAAGTATCGTAAAAATGCTTTAGGAACCTGTATCCTTAAGTCAGTTGTCTAGATTATTTACAATTACTGCAAGTTTTCTCCAGCAACATTCATCAGCCAACCCAAAACACTCTGTGCTTGACCAGCAATGCCGCAGGCAATAGGGGGTTTCTAGCACCTCATTTCGCTGGTTAAATTCAGATCAGAGGGATATGATCAGAAGGGCTAGCCTTTAATCTCCATGCACACAAGCTTTAGGCACCCATGACAGTAACCAGTTGTCTTTCCTTTTGGTAGGTACTAACCACTGCATATTAGGAGCACCCTAGAAGACCTGTAGTTTTGAGATGCTCTGACCCAGTTGTCTACCCATCTCAATTTGGCTCTTATCAAATTTGATCAGATCCTTACACTTTTCCTGCTTAAAACATATCAACTTCAAGAACGGACAGTTCACGTACACCCGAATATATCCCACCTGTCACCTTCACCTGTCAGTGGTTTTAATGTTGGGTGCAGAATATAAAAAGCACTAAGCTGCAGTTTTCAGAGGTTTGCTGCAATCCCCATATGTATGAAGCTCCGGAAAGTGAAACTTTCCAGAGCTTGTATCCGATAGGCAATGCGATCTATAGATGGTGTTGCCTATAGAAGCTTATGGGCTTCTTTTTGCAGAAATCCCTGGAGAGTGATTACAAAGCTGCGTGGTGCAGTGAAATGTGTTTAAGTGACAGATTGCTGCGTTCATCTCTGTACCTTGCCACTTTCTTCCAACACACCTGTTTGGAAACTGGGATAGGTCCATTTTCCACAGCCAAGGCGTTTGAACATCTACTATTGCTATTCTCACCACAGCGCATGTCAGCAGGAGCTGGCTTAGTGTCTGCGGGTTCCCCTGCTAAGGGCACACTGCAGCAGGAGTTGAAGCACGGAGCTGCCAACTTGTATACAATCACGTGGGAAGCTGTTTCTCTGGCTACTACTTCATCTGGCTCTAGGAAGGTGTCCCCCTTTTCTCTGTTCAAAATTTGACTCTTTCTGCTGGCTATATAATCACCTTTTAGCGCTTAGTTGTATACATTAATTAAATTGGCATACTATTTACTGACATGATGTATTTTCTGGATGGAGGTTATTACTTCATTACTGACACTATCTGCAACTTATTCGGATTACTGATGTAGCAATGCCATTTTACTTATATTGTTTATTATTGAGCTTGGTACTATTTGCTATTCTCCATTTCTGGGAGTACAAGTGTTATTTTACTAATAAATGTTCCTTTATTAGAGGATGCTGTGTTTCTAGCACAACCACATTTTTCTTGCAACCATTCTAGTCTTGCCTTTTAAATTATTAGCAACTCACAGTCTATTACAAATAGGCAAAAGGCATCATGGTTGCGCTTTCATTTTGCAATGAGAGAACAATCCTCACTTCTCCCCAATTAAAGGTGTAGATCTGAAATGTAGAAAAAAATATATCAATACTGTCTAGGCAACTATATAACTAATGATATGTATGTATATTTTGCCATACTCTATGCAATCGGTACAAATATATATGTTATGGTAAGAACTTACCATTGATAACGGTATTTCTCCTATGTCCACAGGTTTCCACAGCATAACAATGGAATATGATGGAGCGACAGCGGATTGGCACCAAACGATCACAAGCTTTCAGTCCTCCCAGGATGCAACGGGCTCGTCCATATATCCCTGCCCACTGGCTCAGGCAAATCAGTTGTATTCCAAAGCATTTAGGCAGGAGCATTATGTAGAACCCTATTCAGGCGAGAACAACACATATGCACACCCTTCCATGCAAGAGGGAAGAGTTTAGCGAGTATAAAGATTCTCAAATCAGGTGCGTCAGGGTGGGATCCCTGTGGACATAGGATAAATACCGTTATCAACAGTAAGTTCTTACCATAACGTATATTTCTCTGGCAGGGTCCACAGGTTATCCACAGGATAACAATGGGACTTCCCAAAGCAATTTTTAGTGGTGGGAACGCTCCTGATTGGACAGGAGAACCTTACGCCCGAATTCAGCGTCATGAGAGGCAAAAGTATCCAAGGCATAATGTCTAATGAATGTGTTAATTGAAGACCATGTGGCTGCCTTACATATCTGTTCTGCTGAAGCACCATGTTGTGCTGCCCATGAAGGACCTACCTTACGTGTAGAGTGAGCAGAGACATTAGCCAGAACAGGGAGATCAGCTTGACAATATGCTTCTGAAATAGTCATTCGAAGCCATCTTGCTAGCGTCTGTTTATTAACAGGCCATCCCCTCTTGTGAAATCCGTAGAGAATGAAGAGAGAATCTGTCTTTCTGATGGCACTGGTACGATCCACGTAGATTCTTAATGCACGGACTACGTCCAGCGACGCTTCTCCCGCAGAAAGTCCCGATACCTGAAAAGCCGGGACTACAATTTCTTCGTTAAGGTGAAACTTAGAGACCACCTTAGGAAGATAACCAGACCTAGTTCTGAGAACTGCTTTATCTGGATAAAAAATCAGAAAAGGAGATTTACATGACAGTGCTCCTAAATCTGATACTCTTCTAGCTGATGTCATAGTCAGTAGAAAGAGCACTTTAGCTGTCAACCATTTAAGATCCACTTTATTAAGTGGTTCAAACGGAGCACCCTGAAGGGCTTTGAGGACCAGACTTAAATCCCAAGGTACTGCAGGAGGAACAAAAGGTGGTTGAATGTGCAGCATTCCCTGGAAAAAAGTACGCACATCCTGTAAAGTGGCAATTTTCTTTTGGAACCATACAGTCAATGCTGATACTTGAACTCTCAAGGAAGCCACCTTCAAACCCTTATCCATTCCTTCCTTAGGGAAATCTAAGACTCTGGATACTCTGAAAGATTTTGGATCCATACTTCTTTCACTGCACCAATGAATATAGGCTTGCCATATTCGGTGATAAATGCGAGCTGAGGATGGTTTCCTTGCTCTGAGCATAGTTTGAATCACTTGTTGTGAGAAACCTCGACTTCAGGATAGAGGTTTCAACAGCCACGCCATCAAAGACAGTCGGTCCAAATGCCTGTGATAACAAGGACCCTGCATCAGTATATCTGGACGTTGAGGGAGCAGAATTGGAGCCTCCATCGACATCCTTTGTAGATCTATGTACCAATGCCTTCTGGGCCAAGCCGGAGCTATTAAAATCACGGCACCCTTTGCTTGCTTTATTTTCCTCACCACTCTGGGTAACAGGGAGATTGGAGGAAACAGATATGCCAGATGAAAGTCCCATTTCACTGACAGTGCGTCCACAAGGATCGCTCCGGGGTCCTTTGTTCTTGACCCGTATGCCGGAACTTTGTTGTTCAGACGGGACGCCATGAGATCTACCTCTGGCAACCCCCACTTGTTTACTAGAGTCTGAAAAACTTTCAGGTGTAAAACCCATTCGCTTACTCGAATGGTGTGTCGACTGAGAAAGTCCGCTTCCCAGTTTAGGACTCATGGAACGAACACTGCGGACAATGCTGGAAAGATGGAGTTCTGACCACTTTAGTATGTGACTTTCCTCCTTCATTGCTTTTTTGGATGAGAGTTCCTCCCTGATGGTTGAGGTACGCTACTGCCGTTGCATTGTCCGAATGGATCTGGACTGGCTTTCCTTGCAGAATGTCCTTTGCCTGAATCAGTGCCATGTATATTGCCCGGAGTTCCAACAGGTTTATTGGCAGGCGACTTTCTTCTGTGGTCCATTGTCCCTGGAACCATAATCTTCCGGACACTGCTCCCCAGCCCTGAAGACTGGCATCGGTTGTCAGGATCTCCCAATCGGTCATCCAAAAGGGTCTCCCCTTGTCTAGATGGGATGTCTGTAGCCACCAGGCTAATGACCTTTTTACCTTTACTGGAAGTACCATCATTTGTTTCCTTATTGTCTGATGTACTCCATTACATCTGGTCAGAATCAGATGCTGCAGAGGTCTTGAGTGGAATTGTGCATATTCCACCATGTCGAATGTTGACACAATCAAACCCATCACTCGCATTGCTGCGTGAATTGATATTTTCTGTGTAACAATTCCTGAAACATTAACTGCACATTGGATATCTTTTCCCGAGGTAAAAATATTTTCTGCAGACTTGAATCCAATACAGCCCCCAAGTGAATCATCCGTTGTGACGGAATCAGAGACGACTTTGCCCAATTTATGAGCCATCCGTGTTTCTGTAGACAAGTTATTGTCTGTTGGAGATGGTCCAAGAGCAATTCCTGGGATTGTGCCAGGATTAAAAGATCGTTGAGGTATGGGAAAATTCTTATCCCGTTTACGGAGATAAGATGCCATAACTACCATAATCTTGGTAAATACTCTGGGGGCTGTGGCAAACCCAAAGGGTAAGGCCTGGAACTGAAAATGTTGCTGGAGGATGGCGAACCTGAGAGAACACTGATGGGACAATGCTATAGGAACATGCAGGTAAGCATCCTGTATATCCAGAGATACCATGTAATCCCCTGGTTCCATGGCCAAAACTATGGAGTGTCTCCATGTGGAACCATGGTACCCAAATTTATTTGTTTAACATTTTGAGATTGAGAATTGGCCGGAATGACCCATTTGGCTTCTGAACCAACAATAGGTTGGAGTAAAAACCCTGTCTCCGTTCTGCCAGGGGCACTGAAATAATTACTCCGGACTGAAGCAATTTCTGAACTGCTTCTTGCAGAGCTCTGGCCTTCGCCTCTATATGAGACAGACTGGTGCAGAAAAACTTTCGAGGAGGCTGCTTCTTGAAAGGGAAAACATAACCCAGAGATACCGCTTCTTGCACCCAAGCATCTGTTGCCGACTGCTGCCATATGTGTGCAAACTGAAGAAGTTGGCCCCCTACCCTGGGGTCCCTCAGGTGGAGACCCGCACCATCAGGCTGATGGTTTCTGTTCTGGTTTGGAAGCTGGCCCTCTGGTTGCTTCGTTGCTTTACCAAACTTATTGTACTGGGGCTGCTTAGAATAATTTTTGCCTTTTGTTTTACCTTGCCACCGAAATCCCAAAGTTCTAGGCCTAGGGTTATAACTGGCAGGAAACCTGACCTTCTTGGATTCTGCTTCTGACTCCAGAATATCTGTCAATTCCTTACCAAAGAGAATATTCCCAATAAAAGGCAAAGATTCCAGAACCATTCTGAATCAGCTTTCCATGTACGTAGCCAAATTGCTATGCGAGCAGCTACCGTTAAGGCTGACGCTTTGGAGGCAATAGTACCCATATCCATTGCTGCTGCTTCTAAGAATACCGCAGCCTGCTTCATGTGAGCTATATGGGATTCCTGCTCCCTAGTAGGTGCTGAAAGCCCATTTTCCAGTTCGTCAGCCCACTCAGCTACCGCCTTTGCCATCCAGGCTGAGGCCATAGCTGGCCTTATGACTGCCCCTGACAGAGAAAATATGTTTTTCAAAAACCCATCCACTCTTCTGTCTGTGACATCATTTAATGATGTTGATGGTAAAGGCAATATAGATTTTCGCACTAAGCGACCTTAAGTACCTTAGGAGGCACTTCTCTTTTTAAACAGTCCCCAGTTGGAAAAAGGTAATAGGAATCCCATTTTTTGGGAATTTTATATTTCCTATTAAATGTACCCCAAGCTTCCTCCATAATTTCCGTCAGCTCCTCTGACCCTGGAAACTCAACCCTAACTGTTTAGGGACGTTTAAACACGGGTGCTTTAGTTTTTATTATTGGCTCTGCTGAATCCTCTAGGGACAGAATAGCCTTCATTGCTCCAATTAACTCAGCTATATCCTCTGAGCTGATACCTTCTACCTGTTCTTCATATGGTGAAGTAGAGTATATAGAGCTATCCTCATCTGATGTATTATCTTGTTTAGCCTGCGAATTTGATGATATATTTACCCTTGGTTTATCAGCTTGTTGACTTGTAGAAGCTGTTGGGGCTATACCATAGAAGGGAGCTGCATGTATGGGTTAATAGTGTACCCTATTCCGGAGGCTGAAGCTGTAGGGACTAACCTTTCAGATATACTGTATAAGGTTTGTGCAAACATATCCCAAGGTGGATCTAACTGCCGAGGAACAGGGATCTGCCTTGCAATCTGCTGAAACACAAAACAATTTGCACATAACCCATCATGTGCCAGATGCTGAGAGGATAATCCCACCTTGCAGGATAAACATGTTATGAGTTGTTAATGTAACCTCCTCACCTTTGCCGCTCAGAGACATGATAAATATTCAGCTTTTCACAGTATACTACACAATTTGTGACTGTAATCACTTTACTGTATTTAAAGTGATATCAATCTGACCCCAACCCAAGCACCAGCATTGAGGCTCAGAAGAAACCACTGACAACCATATATAAAGTCAGCAATCACACTAGCAGTCAGTCACATGTTATATATTAGTCACATGTGCATATTATCAACTACGAACACATCTCAAAGTATGTAGGAGTACATTTACTGAATTCTGTTCTATACAGTTATTTAACGTATTCAGACGCATTGCGAAGAAAACCACACTAATGTACACAGACTCACATGCAATAGGCACTAAAGTTAACTATTCATATTGACAAAAGTAGATAGAATTTTAGTGCTGTATAACCCGTACTCCAGTAGAGTGGAATACAGGGAGACTCACCCCACTTCCAGGATCGATCAATACGTTAGCGAACGCTGAGTGGATCCAGACGCTACTAGTGTACACTGCCGCTCCGGGAACTTTTAGCGGACACAGACGCTCAGTGAACGCTAGTGCATGCAGACGCACCGGTCTGCGACCCGGTCTCCTTAGTGTACACAGACGCAGAGGCCTATGCTGCGACCGAGACCCCTCGTGACAGCGTCTGAGACGGAAGTGAGGCAACAGTTCATGGCGGGAGACTCGCGGAAACTGGTCATGAACTGGGGGGAGGGGCGACCAGGAGAGCGTCTGACTCCCCACCGCTGACATCAACCCTAGGGATCCCAGCCTCATACTAATCCTGGTGCCTTATGATCCCTAAGGCCTAGCGCTGGAGCACCCGTGGTGGCGGCGCGCCAGATACTGTTTGGTAGTCTCCTCCCACAGTGCGGCTGTGTCCGTATTCCCCTTCTAAGCGGAATCGATGCCTTACCTTCTCCCCGTGCTCCGGCCACAGCCTGGTAACGTCTGCTGGACCTGCTAGTTATATCCGACACAGACGCCCGTCGAGACAGCACTAGTACCGTGGGTAAGCGTTGTTGCGGCCCGGCAGAGAGTTGTTGGAGTGACTCTTTCCGAAATGTGTGTAAGACGCTGTTAGGGAAGATCACTCAAACACAATGTAGTAGGACTATAAAAATAAAATAAGAAAGCTTAGGGCTGCCAAACACAGCAGCCCTGTGACCATGGTCCGGCTCCTGCCGTATCAAACAAAAACCTGATTTGCCTGAGCCAGTGGGCGGGGATATATGGACGAGCCTGTTGCATCCTGGGAGGACTGAAAGCTTGTGATCGTTTGGTGCCAATCCGCTGTCGCTCCATCATATCCCATTGTGATCCTGTGGATAAACTGTGGACCCTGTCAGAGAAAAATTAGTGTCAACACAGAATCAAAGGTGAGCTGAACGTGGATTTACATACCTTCTTCAATAAGGAGGATTTACAAAAGATTACATTTATCGTGAACTTTGAACTTGGATTATACAAGAATGAAGAATGGAACATTGCAAATTGCTATAACAGCAGTATGTGTCCGTTTACCTGCTGTACATTATCAAGATGGACTCACCTTTGTAGCCCTGTCAGCAAATACAATAAACCTAATAAATATTTCTTTATCACAAATGGGCTACAGAAACAAATAAAGGCAAATTTTTATACAGGCTAAAGAAGTGTACAGTATGTAAGTGGTATTACCTTCAACTCTAAGCTTAGAGTGCTATGGAAAATGCATTTTAAGTTAATACATAATGATAGATAGATAGATAGATAGATAGATAGATAGATAGATAGATAGATAGATATTTCAAACTCCAAATTAACTTTATGGGTGCTACATGCAATAATGCTCATGTCCTCTGGTCAGCAGTACTCTGTTTAGGGCGGGATGTACTAAAGTGAAAAAACTGTAAAAACCCAAATAAAACTCTGTAAATATTGTTTATGGTAGTGGTAAAAAGAAGTGGGCTATATCCTAGATTTCCTACACTGTCTACATACAGGATGTCTATAATTAAAGTTCCTCTATTTCAAGCAGTCTACAGCAAAAACTACTTAAACGTCCCCTGGTGGTTATTTCTTTTCTAATTTTATTTGCCTTTAATTTCTGTCCCTTGGCCTCATTTAGATGTACTGAAAATTTGGTGGCATTCCTATATGTAGTTTTTGCTGTAGACTGCTTGGAATAGGTGAACTTTAATTATAGACACCCTGACTTGTGCCATTCAAAATATCTCACTCTTTTAGTTTTACTTTTATGCAAATAATTAGCAGTTTATATATTTATCCAACCTTTCAAATTCTTAAGCTGGGTACCCACTTCCTTGTCGTGTACCGAATCAATATGTCGGCTCTACATATCAGAACCTGGGTACACATTGAGCGATGTTAGTGAAGGACGGGATGATCTTGTTTCGTCTTTCACTAGCATACTACAGGATGCTAGCGATATCTTCAGGTTGATGCACAGCACATCAAAACTGATGACTACGCTGGTGACCAAGGGAACCAACATATTGGGCATACATAATTGCCAATATGTGCCGTTGTAGGCGATATGCCGGTCAGACACATTAAATTACTCTTGGCAAAAAAGCGCAAAATGTAGCTGGGGCATTTTTATTCCAAACCACTTGTGTTGCAGGAATAAAACAGAACATGGCAGTTTGCATTAACCATGAATTCAGAATTTTATACCAGCAGTGGAATCTGAACAGTCTTCTCCATGTAGCTTTCATCCATGTAGTGATCTTGGCTCCTACATATGCGCTTTCCTACACAGGTTTCTGCATCTTTTTGGTTTTCATTGAGTATATAATCTCTCTCTTCCGAGTGCAACCTTTTTCCTGTACATGCTCTCATCAGCATCTGCCTTTCTTGAGGCCTTTCCTCTGCTGCAACAATATCCTACGAAAACCAAAAAGGGACTTATTTAACAAGCAAAATATTTGCATCATAACAAACCTCAAGGTTGATTGTTGTTATGGTACATCACTGCCATGTGCAACATGTTGCCATACAGAAAAAAAATAGCGCTAAATTGTTCACTTTTGCTATATGATATTACAGATTATATTAAAAAAATACATCATTGTGTGTGTGTATATATATATATATATATATATATATATATATATATATATATATATATATTGTATTACTGTTATAGTAAATACTAATAAAAATGAATAATTAGAAACATTTATCATGAATCCACAAAAACATATTGTAAAAAGGAGTGTTATGATAGACTTACCATTGTTAACTCTCTTTCTGCGAGGTACATTGGTTCCACAGGAAAACATAGGGGTGTAGATTGGATCTTGATCCAAAGGAACCAACAGGCTAAAGCTTTAGGCTGTCCCTGGATGCATTGGGGCCTCTATAAACACGGCCTCAACCAGTCAAATGCAGGAGCAGACAAGAGAGAAGGCAGATGTTAGTCACATAGAACCACATTCTCATGACAGGAAAAGGTACCAGTGACCATAGAAGCTAGGTGCGTCCAGGCTGTGGAACCAATGTAATCGCAGAAAGAGAGTTAACAATGGTAATGCTACTATATCTCTCCTTTTCTGCAGCAGGATACATTGGTTTTCACAGGAAAACATCGGGGATGGTCTAAATCAGTTCCTCAAGGGAGGGGACGCGCCTTAGCGGGCATGACAACCCGGCGTCCAAAAGAAGCATTCTGGGAGGCGGAAGTATCAAAGGCATAGAACCTAATAAACGTGTTCACTGAGGATCACGTAGAAGTCATGCACAATTGTTCTGCGGACGCGCCATGGTGGGCCGCCCAAGAAGGTCCAACAGTCAGAGTAGAATGGGCTTTAATAGCAGCAGGAGCTGGGAGTCCAGCCTGCACATAAGCTTGTGCATTCACCATTCTAATCCATCTGGCCAAAGTTTGCTTATTCGCAGACCAGCCACGTTTGTGGAAACCGAAACAGTACAAAAAGGGAATATAACCTCCTGATAGAGGCAGTCCTCTCCACGTAAATACGAAGAACCCGTACCACATCCAAAGAATGCTCTTTGGAAGATAAGTCTGAAGAGATAAAGGCCGGAACCACAAATCTCTTGGTTAAGGTGAAAAGATGACACAACTTTAGGCAAATAACCTGGTCGAGTTCGTAGAACTGCCCGGTCACTGTGAAAAATTAAATAGGGTGGACGACAGGACAAAGCGCCTAAGTTCGATACCCATCTTGCAGAGGCAATAGCCAGCAAAACCGTGAGCTATTTAAGGTCCGCCAACTCAAGAGGTTCAAATGGAGACTTGCAGAGCCTTTAGTACAACAGTCAAATCCCATGGAGCCACAGGAGGGACATAAAGAGGCTGACTCCTAAGTACGCCCTCAGTGAAAGTTTGAATGTTAGGTATAGACGCAATTTTTCTCTGAAACCATATCGACAAGGAAGAAATGTGAACCTTGAGGGTTTGAGGGTGGCCAGACAAAGACCTAGGTCAAGGCCTTGTTGCAGAAAAGCCAGGATTCTGGACGTTCTGAATTGATATGCATCATAATTCTTATCAGCACACCAGGTGAAGTAAGAATTTCAGACTCTGTAATAAATCTGGGCAAATGCCAGTTTGCAGGCTTTCAACATAGTTTGGATGACTGCCTCAGAGAATCCTTTGGCCCTCAAAAGTGATGTTTCAAGAGCCACACCGTCAAAGCCAGACTGGCCAGGTCTGGGTAAAGACAAGGGCCCTGTACAAAAAGTTCCGGGCGCTGCGGAAGTAGAAGGAGTCTCTCTATCAATAGACCCTGCAGGTCTAAGAACCAATTCCTTCGAGGCCATGCTAGAGCGACTAGACGTAGTATTCCTCCTTTTTTGAACTTCTGTATTACCCTGGGTAGGAGTGACACTGGAGGGAACACCTAGGGCAGCCGAAAGTTCCATGGAATCGCCAGTGCATCTACGAATGCTGTTTGAGGATCCCTGGTCCTTGATCCGAAGATCGGTACCTTGTGATTGTGTCGAGATGCCATGAGGTCTACGTCCGGTAGGCCCCATCTATTCACTAAGAGTTGAAAGAATTCCGGATGAAGACTCCACTCTCCGGCGTGCACGTCCTGGTGACTGAGGAAGTCCACTTCCCAGTTTAAGACACCTGGAATGAACACTGCCGATATGGCTGGCAGATGGCGTTCTGCCCAACAAAGGATTTTTGACACTTCCATCATTGCCATGCAGCTTCAAATGCCACCTTGATGGTTTATGTATGCCACCGTGGTGGCGTTGTCTGACCGTACTTGAACAGGCCTGTTCTGTACCAGAGGCAGTGCGAGAGATAGTGCATTGAACACCGCCCTCAACTCCAGAATGTTTATTGGGAGGAGTGATTCCTCCTTGGTCCAACGACCCTGAAATGAGTGTTGCTCCAACACCGCACACCATCCCCTGAAACTGGCGTCCGTTGTCAGCAGGACCCAGTCAGGAATCCAGAAGGGATGGCCCCTGTTTAATCGCTGGTCCTGTAGCCACCAGGTTAGCGACAGACGAACCTCTGGAGTTAAAGTGTTCATCCGAGATCTTATGCGATGAGGTTTGCCATCCCATTTGGAAAGGCTAACATCTGTAATGGGCGAGAATGAAATTGAGCGTACTCTACCATGTCGAATGCTGACACTATCAGGCCAAGTACTTGCATCGCCAAGTGTATCGACACTCTGGGGCGACAAAGGGAGTATCTTATGTCCTGAAGCTTCAGGACTTTTTCTTGAGACAGAAACAGTCGCTGACTGTGTGTGTCGAGGAGTGCCCCCAGGTGCACCCTGCTCTGAGCTGGGACCAGTGAGGACTTTTTCCAATTGATAAGCCACTTGTGGGCTTGCAGGAAGTTTACCGTCATTTGATGACCGAGGAGGACATCGTGGGAATTTGCCAGAATAAGCAGGTCGTCCAGATACGGCAGGAATCTGATCCCCTGGTGACGGAGATAGGCCGTCATAACAGCCATGACCTTGGTGAAGATCCGAGGAGCCGTGGCAGCTCCAAATGGTAGAGCATAGTACTGATAATTTAGGTTGCCAACAGCAAACCAAAGAAACTGCTGGCGATACATGGCGATAGGTATATGCAGGTATGCATTCTGTATATCCAGGGATACCATATAGTCTCCAGGTTCCAGAGCTAGTACAATTGAGCGCAGTGTTTCCATATGAAACCTGGGCAGTCTCACAAACTTGTTCAGGGATTTGAGGTTGAGTATAGGCCGGAATGACCCATTTGGTTTCAGAACTAGAAACAGGGTTGAGTAATAACCTCTGCATCTCTGGGACTGAGGTACCGGCACAACCACTCCTGTACTCAGGAGAGAACTGACATTTGTTTGCAAAGCTTGCGCCTTTAACGGATCAGAAGGTAGAACCAAAGTGCAAAACGGGCAAGGGGGACGTCTCTTGAAAGAGACAGCGTATCCGTGAGAGACAACTTACAGCACCCATGCGTCTGAAGTGGTCTTTAACAAGACCTGGGTGAACTGTAGAAGTCGGCCTCCCACCCTGGGGTCCTCCAGGGGGAGGCCCGCCCCATCATGCAGTAGGCTTGTCTTGTTTGGAAGCAGGCTCATGGGTTGCCCAGGATTGTTTGGCCTTGGGCATTGTGGTTTTGGGAGCACAAGACTGTCTCGGGTATGCCTGACCTTTTGCTTTCCCTTGAGGACGAAAGGAATGAAAAGAGGTACCTTTTGCCTTCTGTGCAGAAGGATTAGTATTTGGGAGGAAAGCAGTCTTAGCAGCAGCTAACTCAGACACAATTTTATTCAGGTCTACCCTAAGCAAAATGTCCCCAGTAAAGGGGAGTACCTCCAAGGTCTTTTTGGAGTCTAGGTCCACTTTCCATGACCTCAACCACAGAATATGGCGAGGCAGGACAGATGTAGTCGACACCTTGGCTGCCAATGCACACACCTCAGAGGACGCCTCCTGAATGTAATAGGCAGCGGTGGTAATGTGAGACAGGTATTGTCAGAAATATCCTCGGACAGCTATCCTCTAATGCCTGAACCCACACTTCAATACCTATTGCAGCCCAGGAGGCAGCAATGGTGGGCCTATGCACAGCTCCTGTAAGGGAGTAAATATGTTTCAAACATCCCTCCACACGGTTATCTGTCGGTTCCTTCAGTGAGGTGACAGTGGTGACAGGCAGAGTGGATGACACCACAAGGCCGGTGACGTGAAAATCCACCGGTGGTGGATTTTCCCACTTGCTACATAACTCTGCAGGGAGGGGATAGTGAGTAAAGACCCGTTTAAGCAGAGGGAATTTCTTCCCTGGAGTAGACCAGGGTTCCCGTCTGATGTCCACTAAATGGTCAGAATGGAGTAACAGAGTTTCAACCACTTTCTGCCGTTTAAATATATCAGTTTTCTTTGCCGCAGTAGTGGCATCCTCATCATAAGAGATTTGTAGGATTTTCATCCGCAACACCAGATTCAGTGTTTGACAGGACCATATGCTCCCCCTCCTCTTCAGATGAAACATCAGATTAGGTATGTGGACTGTGAGGAGGAAGTAGCCCACTTAGATGTCCTAGAAACACGGGAGTGACCTGGGGTGGATATCGGTCTAACTAAGGACTGATTTAATTGTTGCAGCTGGTTAGATACATTTTCCGCCCAAGGCGGATTAACCATAGGGACAATATGTGGCACAGGTGGTCCTATAGGGGACGTAAGGCATTCTACCAGAGGACCCAGTAGGTTAGTGAATGCAGCCCAGGGTGGCTCCTGAGTAGACCCAGGAGCTGTCCCCAGTAAAGCTGCCCCACTTCCATCCAAGGATTGCTGCTCGGACGCCCCACTTCCGGTATCGGTCTCTGCAGAGTCATATAGTCACGAGGCTGTATCCAGAGATCATGATAGACTATTTCTTAAGTGGATATTCTCTTTGATATGGATTGCTGGCGGCCATTTTCATGGGGACCAAAACTGCAGACAGACAGTTTTGGTTTGGTTTCTTATATATGCAGCTCATGTAAAAAGAATAAATAAAGAAAGTGCATTTAATATTTCTTATATGATTATAATGATAAATTCATATAACGAATTTCATGGGAAATATAGGTTATGCTGTAATATATAATCAGTAGTTTATATTTATAAACACCGGCTACAAATGGGCTATTCCCCAATCATTCTGCATGGAGACCTAACTTTAAAGAAACGGACTTTTACCAAGTTCTATTTATACGAGATATTAAAAAGATAAATAATTAGTGTAGATTCTCTGCAAGAGGTGGAATTATTAGTGTAGTGATAGATTATACACAAGTGTATTTCCTGTGATATAATAGTGCCCGTTAGTGTGATAATGAAATATGATAATAGACTAATAAAGGAAATAAAGGAAGAAATAAGAAGAGGATAATAAAATGTGACTAATGCCTTCATCACAACGTTTAATCACCATGAGAACCAGATCAAGTCTTCACTCAGGAACCACTGGGGAATACTGCTCATGGACCCCATCTTGAAAGAGATCCTCCCGGAAAAACCTGAGATTATATTCCACAAATCCAAAAATCGAAAGGATCTTCTCGCACCAAGTATGTTTCGGAATCCCGACCGCCGGCATACCGACAGCTGGGCGAGCGCAAATGAGCCCCTTGCGGGCTCACTGCGCTCACCACGCTGCGGGCACGGTGGTGCGCTACGCGCGCCACGCTATCTATTCCTCCCTCCAGGGGGGTCGTGGACCCCCAAGAGGGAGAAAAGCTGTCGGTATGCTGGCGGTCGGGATTCCGGCACTGGTATGCTGGTCGTCAGGAGCCTGGCCGCCGGCAACCTGATGACCAACCCCATCAGTTACATTTACTATTCTAAGTCTAAAATTACTCATTTTATTTAGTAATTGTTTTTCAACAGGAAATTATGTCATAATTAGAATCCCCAATACTAATAGGTATAAAAGTCAGTCATTTGACATTTACCCCTTGATGAAGTCAGACTGACGAAACGCGTTGGTCACTCCTGTATGACCCTCCATACTAAGATAAGCTATTTTTACATAAAATATATTGTTTATTCTAATTTTCTTTTTTTGATGCTATAGTTCTTACAAAAATATATGTATATTTTTTATATATTATATAAATTTTTTTAGTCCTTTTTAGATTACACCTACAATTCCCACCCCATACTTTTTATGATATGTATGTCTATGCGCTGAAGTTATGTTTTTTTAAACTTTCATATATCTCTTGAAAATAAATTTATTGTCAAAAAATGTTTTTAGACTAAAATCTTTTCATGCTGTGTCCCTATATTTAATTCTATTACGTCTTCTAAAATTTACTTTTTAACACCGTTGGTCGCCTGAACCCCTATTCCCTTGCACTCTATCTTAATTTAATACAGCATCTTACTAATGCTGAAATTTTAGGGGTTGGCTGACGCCCTGTAAGATATAAAGGGAGTGTTTTATTGTCAAATTTAGACTGTGATTCTGGTCTCTCACCCCCACATGTGGTGCTATACTTTTATTACACACACACATATACATACATATATATATATATCTCATAACGCGGTCCTAGACCGGAGGTATATATTAGAATACTTGTACAATATATTCTATAACAGGTACACTTTTTCTTAACTAACGCTGTCTGTATAAAGACATGTAGAATACTCAAGTGTGTGTAAAGTCACAGCGCTGTATGCAGGTGGCTTTACAAAGGAGACCTTGCCCTGTAGTCCCAGAGACCAGCCACAGCTATGCTCAGAAGATGGCGCCCAGCGTCTCAGTCAGGGAGTGAGGAATAGTGTGAGGCAGCACCAGGGCGGGAAAATCTGCTCAGAGATGGCACCCTGGGCTGGGGGAGGGACTACAGGTCAAGCACCACCTCCCCTATGCTGGACTTCCATTGTACTGTGAGTCTTTTTAAATGGGTTGTTCGTACACCCGACCTGTACTCAGATGCCCCGGTGATCTAGTGGGATCCCTGCTCGGAGACTGTGTCCACGCTAGCGCTACAATTCGTCTCAATAGGTCGCAGACGGAACGCGATTTAATGGCAGGTCCCACCTGGGGAACCCTCTTACCTCCTACCCGTAGTAGCCATGCGAACCAGGAGCGTCTCTGCTGCAAGTCAAGTACCCGGTTACTGAGCCGCAGGAGTGTGCAACGCCGTTTGGGAGGTGATGGAGCTGCAGCGCTGAAGTGTCACCCTGATGTAGAGCGCTGAAAGCCCAGAGAAGAAATCTTATTAGAAACTTTTTCAGGGCTGCCCAGTGCAGTTCTCCTGTTAGGTGACCTGCTGCTGCTGCAGGCACCAACTCGAAACTGAGCTCCAATGCCTGGAGGCGGGATTTACAGAGGAGGCCACAATGCATCCTGGCCCAGCTTAAAGCTTTAGCCTGTTGGTGCCTCTGGATCAAGATCGACTTTACACCCCAATGTTTTTCTGTGGAAACCAATGTATCCTGCTGCAGAAAGCTAATTTAATAAATCAAACTATTCATTAGAAAACATATAAATCAATTCTTACATAATCAAAAGAGCAGCTGAAAACACATTACATGACCTAAAGTATGTGGATACCTAAGCACCACACCCCTAGTTGCATGCTGAATATCTCATTACAAAAAAATCATGGACATTATTAGGTTCCTTTAATCACAAATGGAATAGAGAACCAAGTAAAAGAGAAGACTAGGGATTCCCCAAAGTAACTGTTCAAGGTACTGATGCTGTGAACATGCAACTACTAAGGTACTAGACTACAGTCTGGCAGAAAATTAACAGATTTTACTTATAAGCAACAAAAAGAGGATTTAAAAATAAAACACACAAAAAACTTTTTCTGCAAAACTCTCCCCAGTAACTTAATGTAGTTACCTTTATGCTGGTCAACCAGAGTTAAAATAGCAGCGGAAGAACTTTTAGTAGGGCCAGTAATTCCTGATATATGCCTGAAGCAGCAGAGCTGTAAAATGTTCTTGTCAATAGATAACAAGGAAAGGTGTTTGCGCTAATTCACGTAGTTCAAAGTTAAAATATTAAAAGACTATGATTATTTTGATTGACTAATAAGTGAGTAATGGATAAAGGCAGTCATTCAACTGAAGGAATATACCACCAACATTTCCACTGACAATCCTCAAGATTACTCTTCAGACCTCGCACATTAATAGTTTCCAATAGCCATAACCGGATTTTCTGATAAAAAATATTCTGAAGCTGGGTACACATTGGAGCGATGTTGAGCCGATTTGCGGTTTCGTAATGACATATCGCCTAAATCACAATGTGTACAGGTGATTGTGCACTCTTGCGGTTGCTAGCGACAGACGATAGGTTTGATGTGCTACACATCAAACCTTGCGATATCACTAGGCACCTTGTTTATGCTTATGAAGGACATAACATGATCGTTCTGTCCTTCATAAAACTTGGTCCAGAATTCTAATGAATGCCCGTCACTCCAGTGTGTACCCAGTTTAAAGGAAACTGTACAACTACAGAGTTCAAAGTCATAGCCCCCAGTTGCTTCTATGACTGTAAAATATAAGATTTAAGGATGTCTAGTTTAAGTGTAATTTAACTTATTTGCTACAGTTATCAATAAAATGTCTGTGTTAGACTTGGGAGTTATTTTGGGGCAATAGCTAATCATTGTACTGTTACATGTACAGTAGTAATAAGAAGGCGATATTGCACTAATTGAGTATTCTATAATATTATCGTTTATCTTTTTAATAGAAATGTGTTCAAATTTTTGACAAATAATGACACACACATTTTGGCCTACATGAATTGACCCAGTTTAAAGAATTACAGAGGTCATTACAGGTCAAGTATCATAATAAAAACATAGGGGTCTATTTACTAAGCCCTGGAGAGAGATAATGTTCCAACTAACCAGCTCCTGTAATTTTTTCAAAACCAATCTGTAATTTGACAGTTAGTAGCTGATTGGATAGAGCGTTATCACTTTCCACTTTATCACTTCTGCGGGCTTAATACATCTGCCCCACAGACTATAACATGGCAATTAGGAGCTGTTTGGCTGGAACTACATCGCTCTCTAAGGCTTGGTAAATATCTTTTTCCATTTAAAGTTTATGGTGTTTGGTGTGTGGGAACATTTGCCTCTCTGCTGGAGTGTGCACAGAATTTAGAAGAATTGCAGCTAGAGAAGGAAGACCTGCAGGTTGGCCCATTGCGAAGCTAACCCCAAATCGCATTCACTACACACAATTATCACCTGTCAGGGGTTCCACATCAGCACACAATTCTTTAGAATGTTATTTTAGGTTGTAACATTAACAGCCCATAACTACTGTATTACTCCTACACCATCAAGAAAATGTGTTTTCACTGCTATAGAGTCCAATGGCAGTGTTTTTTTTACACCTCCACAGTGCTTAGTCATGGAATCTATGATGCTCCCAACGAACGGCTTGCATCCAAAGCTAGTCTGCAACTCGCCACTCAGTGTTTGACCAAGGGGAGACTATTTTTACACAATACACTTTCATTACTAGTCGGTCCTGGTCTGTGAGCTTGAGTGGCCTACCACTTTTTGGCCGAGCTGTGATTGCTCCTAGACTTAACAATAACAGCATTTTTAGTTGACTGGTGCACCTCTAGCAGGGCAGACTTTTGATAAACTGAATTATAGGTCAGGTGGCACCCTGTAACAGTGCCACAATTAAAATCACTGAACTATTTATTACAATTCATTCTACTGAGAATACAGTATTTGACTATGGAGATTGCATGGATGCATACTTGATGTTATGCACTAGTTAACAATGGAGCTGGCTGAAATGGCCAAACACTAATTATAAGGGGCGCCCACATACATTTGTCCATGTAGTGTAGGGTAACCATTCAGCTAAGAGTTAGACACCATTTCCCCTCTCACACAAGAATTAGTTGGCTGAGAAATACACACAGATGCAGAACACACAGGCAGACTGCTCTAATTAGCGTTCCCAGTGTATAGTGCTACTTTAAATATACCGTAAGATTTTCCAAGTTTTTCCAGTGTTTATATAATTATAAATTAGAACTTGCCTTTAGCCCCACTAGTTTATGGACACAATATGTATTTATATTTCCCTGACAAGCTCAAAGGTTAATTTTACGATTACAAAACGGACCATACAATTAAAATAAGTTCTACGTCTCACCTGCCTGATATTCACAGCTTCACAGTGGGCATTTCTGACTGGTCACAACAGATGCGACCATGTCAGGGAGAGCCCAGCCCGGTGTGGTTGCATCTGATACGACCACACCAGCCAAGTGGTAAAGTTTCCACACTTCTACATACATATATGGAGTTGCCATTGTACATACCTCTTTGGTTTTTAGGACAGTCTTTGTATCACAAGCAGGAGGTGCCTTTTCAACTTTCTCTTTTTGCCGATCACATACTTGATGCATAAGCTCTTTTTTCACATTACTTTTATTTGCACACTTTTGTGAGCTCTCACACACTTGTACAACCTTTGCACACTCTTGTGCAGACTTTGAAATCTCTTGTGAAGGCTTCTTATATAATTGTGTAGCATTTAGACTTTCTTGTGAAGGTTTCTCATAAATTTGTGAAGTGTTTATACTCTCTTGGGAAGGCTTCTCACAAACTTGTGTAGCCTTTGCACTCTCTTGTGAAGGCTTCTTATATACTTGTGTAGCTTTTACACTCTCTTGTGAAGGATTCACATAAAGTTGTGCAGTCTTTGTACTATCGTGTGAAGACTTCATATATACTTGTCCAGCCTTTGTACTTTCTTGTGAAGGTTTATCACAAACTTGTCCAGCCTTTGTACTCTCTTGTGAAGGCTTCTCACAAACTTGTCCAGCCTTTGTACTCTCTTGTGAAGGGTTCTCACAAACTTGTCCAGCCTTTGTACTCTCTTGTGAAGGCTTCTCACAAACTTGTCCAGCTTTTGTACTCTCTTGTGGAGGCTTCTCACAAACTTGTCCAGCCTTTGTACTCTCCTGTGAAGGCTTCTCACAAACTTTTCCAGCCTTTGTACACTCTTGTGGAGGCTTCTCACAAATATGTGAAGCCTTTGTTTTATCTTGTGCTGGACTCTTAGACTCACTTTCAATCTAGAACCAGGAAAAGAATCCAAATCATCACAGAGAAATTTAATAAGTTTCTATACAAAAATGAAATGTCAGAAAGTCTCTTACCTCAGAGCTGCTGGTGGTTAACGTTATAACAGTGGGACCGGAATTATGGCACACTAATTAAAAGACATAGCAGGATTAGGCAATTTACCAGACTGTATGGTACACATACACAAATGGAGTTTTACAGCATTGGCAATTTGTTTCTCATAAACTAAGCTTTAAGAGATTACTAAATATTGTTTTTTACACTTAAACAGGATAATTTTTAAAATAAAACAGGTTGGATATATGAACTTCTATAGAGGTGCTTTTAACACCGACTCTTTCTGCATCATTGTAGACCTACATACTGTTGAGGACCCTGCTCCTTCCAAGTCTCAGTATGTGACGGTTTCTTTCTATCTTCCACCCTGCATCATGTCTCTTTGCCTTTTATACACAATCATGTCCTCACTAACGAGATCACACATGTGGACAGTTCCCTGTCTCACACAAGAACAGCATATGCATCTCTTGCTATGATCTGTTCAATTATCTGATGATTGATTACAGCTTGTCCTATCCACACACACTTAAAAATGGAGAACATCCTCTAGTAGCAGAATAAAATTTAGTCTGATTGAAATTAGGTCATCACGGATGTTTGCATGACCTAATCACAGCTGCAGCGTTCGCATGTTGCATTTAACTTTTCATTGCAGTCTCCAGCTCCTGCGTGGTGCGCGATTCACATTAGGTGTGATATGTGCACTGCAGCAAAAGCAAATAAGAAGACTGGACCAGGAATGGGGGAAGTATAACAGGGTGGGATGGGGAGACGACGGGATGGAGAGGGGCAGTTGAGGTGACCTAGAAGATGCCAGGTACATTTCCATGTGCAGTTAAAATATGATACACAGTAGATCGTATAAATATACATTTTTAAAAAAAGTAAAAAATTAAGGAGAGTGTGGTTTGGCTCAGTATGGAATAGGTAACACAATGCTTGCTCTACAGCCACATATGTGTGGATACATTTTTATTCGAAGCCCTGAGTCTTCTAATGGGTTTGAGAGTTCTAACACTCCTCAGTTACATACCTCTTCTCAAGGGGTTTTCTGGACCCACAAGGCTCTGCCTGTGCAATAGCTCCAGATCGCGGCTGTAGCTGGCTCTTGGCTCTGTGCTGTGTTCTTCTTCCAGCAGATATGTATGCTGTGTACCCATGGCTTATATGTTTCGTCTTCTGGATCCTTCACGGTGGCCCATCTCATTTACATCTTTCCAGCCCTGAGTACCTTATTCTGTGGCGTAAAAATATTTCTACTGCTGTCTCCAGGTCCGGCTTTACCATTAGGCAGCTTTAGGCAGCTGCCTAGGGGCCCCGGCCACTGGAGGACACCACTGAATTCATCTGGCAAAAAAGTGGATCTCTCTGTATGCGGGCCAGTAATAAACTTACAGATGGGGGATGGAACACATTAAGGAGCATACAAATATATGTGTGTGTGTGTGTGTGTGTGTGTGTGTCTATATATGTGTATATACACATACAATTAAAGGGATGTAGCTTGCAGATCGGCAGACGGGATAATGGCATTCAGAATCGCAGTTCTGGAATGCCGACACCTGTCAGAATGCTGACGCTGGAATACCAACAGCCAGCATCCTGAATGTTAGTATGCCGGGGAGGGTTAGGCTGCTGGAAGGGATGGTTAGTGAAAGGGTAAGGAGTAAAGTTAATTAATTTCATTCAAATTGTCGGTATTATAGTGGTCAGAAAGCTGCAGTCAATATTCTGATAATTAAATATGTCCTCCAGACCCCATATACAGTACTATACAGTATGTACAGTACCAGTCTGGTGACTTTCTATACCATCCGTGAGTGCCGCCAAACGTTTGCAGCCTATATGTAAAGAAAAGATGGCACTCAAGGACTTTTAGTGAAGATGTTGTGACTTTGTTTACTATATGGTTTGTTCCTTTAAAAAACCTTGAATGTTGTCCTCTGGGCAGTGGTGGTTGGGCTGGGAGAAGTTGCGGGGGGTTTGCTGTTTAGGGGGCGCTAGGCTGAAGCTTTGCCTGTGGTGCAGAGAGACCTTGCACTGGCCCTGGCTGTTTCTTGTATACTGTATGTACTGGGTCGCATCCTCCTCTGTCTTTCTCTCTACTGTTGCAGTTTAGGTGCCAGCTGACTCAGCTTGTGTGCAAGTATTGGTCCATATTTTGTTGATTTTCCATTGACTGGTGCTGCTGCTCTTCTTTGTGAACACTTCTGGTGGCCCTTGCACACTCCTTTACATGTACCATGAGGCTGTGTGACTGCCCCTGCATTTCTTCCCTGAGTTTGGCTGTTGCTCCTATTGGTCCCAGAGTGTGGAATTTGACTGTGTGAAATGTCTTCTGCATTGGACTTGCCCTTCTACCATGACCAAGACCTTACAGCCTCTTATTTTTTGCTGGACTTCTGTCCACAACTGCCTCCTGTGTCAACTCCTGGAATATTATCACATCCATTGCAGCTTCCTTATTTTTATGGACTGCAACTGTGTGTTAATCCTTGCTATAATGAGCAAGTCATGCATCAGGTTTCTAAATTGGAAAAGGTTTGCCAATACATCTACTGCAGCACACCTGTTTGATCCTTCCATGCGCACAGTGTATATTAGATATGAGCGGTTTTGGTTCTCTGAGAACTGAAACCCCCTACCCCCCGAACTTAGCATGCCGAGCCCGGCTGGGGGCTTCCAGCCAGATTCGGAAACCAGAACGAGGCAAAACGTCATCATCCTGCTGTCGGATACTCGCGGGTTATGGATTCCATATAAGGAGCCACGCGTCGCTGCCATTTTTACTCCAGTACTGGAGAGTGTAGCGAGAGGATGTCTCTCTCTCCTCAGTGTGCGGGAAAGTGGTGTGGCGACCTGCTCTTATGTGTCATTCCAGTGCTGTCACAGTGGTGTGTCCTGTGCTGCCATAAGTTCAAGGGTACTGCCGTATAAGTCCAGTCCAGTGGTACTGCCATATAAGTCCAGTGGTACTGCCGTAAACTGTTAGTCCAGAGGTACTGCCGTATAGTCCAGTGGTACTGCCGTATAAGTCCAGTGGTGCTGTCCTGTGCTGTGCTGTATATTATTTACACCAAATAAAGGGGTTATTAATATTTAATCGAAAATAATTTTTACAGGCTTTGCCCTGTGTGGTGCAGGGGAATGCTCTCCTGTGCTGCATATTGTTATATAACTCCAGAAAAATAATGGAGAACAAAAATTATGGAGGATAAAATCGTCTGCCGAGGCCGATGCCCAATGTCATAGTAGAGGGCATGTAAAATCCAAAAAGCCAAAGTTCAGTAAAGTGACCCAAAAAAATAAATTTAAGTGGTTTGAGGAGAAACGTAAACTTGCCAATATGCCTTTTACGACATGGAGTGGCAAGGAACGGCTAAGGCCCTGGCCTATGTTCATGACTAGTGGTTCAGCTTCACATGACGATGGAAGCCCTCAGAAAAATGATAAGAGTTAAGCTGGCAAAAGCACAGCATAGAACTGTACGTTCTAAGATGGTATCACAAATCCCCAAGGACAGTCCAAGTGTGTTGGCGGTTGCGATGACCGACATTCACAACACTGGACGGGAAGAGTTGGCTCCTTCCATCATTTGCATGCCCTCTGCAAGTGCTGAAAGGAGCACCCACAGCCTAGTTTCTGGTATTCAAATTGAAGATGTCACTGTTGGAAGTACACCAGGATGAGGATATGGGTGTTGCTGGCGCTGAGGACGAAGTTGATGAAGAGGATTCTGATGGTGATGTGGTTTGTTTAAATCAGGCACCGGGGGAGACAGTTGTTGTCCATGGGATGAATAAGCCCATTGTGATGCCTAGGCAAAATACCAAAAACCCACCTCTTCAGTGTGGAATTATTTGTCCACAAATATGAACAACAGGTGTCAAGCCGTGTGTTGCCTTTTATCAATCCGTAATAAGTAGGGGTAAGTACGTTAACCACCTAGGAACATCCTCCTTTATACATGACCTGCAGCGCATTCATCAGAAGTCTTTGTGAAGTTCAGAAACTTTGGGTAAGAGCGTAAGCAGTCCACTGACACCTAAATCCCTTCTTCCTCTTGTACCCAAGCTCCTGCAAGCCAGCAGGCCATGTCATTGGTATGACTTGACGAGTCCTCTCCTAACTAGGATTCCACCGGAGGATCCTTTAGTGGTATGCCTACTGCTGCTGTGAGTCAATCGTCATCCCAGAGGGAAAGTCGGAAGACCACTTGTACTACTTCAACTAAGCAATTGACTGTCCAACAGTCCTATGTAAAGAAGATGAAATATGACAGCAGTCATCCTGTTGCAAAGCAGATAACTGTGGCCTTGACAGCTATGTCGGTGTTAGACAAGCATCAAGTATCCGCCATTGGTGCAGTGGGATTTAGACAACTGATGGAGGTAGTGTGTCCCCGGAACCTAATCCCATCTAGATTCCACTTCACTAGGAAAGTGATTCCCAGACTGTACAGGGACATTAAGAAAAGTGTCCTCAATGTCCTGAAAAATGCGGCTGTACCCAGTGTCCACTTAACCACGGACAAGTGGAGCAGGGCAAGCTAAGGACTACATGACTGTGACAGCCCACTGGGTAGATGTATTGCCTTCCGCAGCAACAACAGCAGCGGCACCAGTAGCAGCATCTCACAAACACCAGCTTGTTCCTAGGCAGGCTACGCTGTGTATCATCGGTTTAAAAGGCACACCGCTGACATCCTCTTACGGAAACTGAGGGACATCATAACACAATGGCTTACCCCACTTAGACTCTCCTGGGGATCTGTGATATTGGACAATGCCACCAATACTGTGTGTGCATTACATCTGGGCAAATTTCAGCACGTCCCATGTTTTGCACATACAATTAATTTGGTGGTGCAGAATTTATTGAAAAATGACAGGGGCATGCAGGAGATGCTGTCGGTGGCCCGAAAAATTGCGGACCACTTTCGGCATTCAGCCACCTCGTGCCGAAGACTGGAGCGCCAGCAAACACTCCTGAACCTGCCCTGCCATCACCTGAAGCAAGAGGTGGTAACGAGGTGGAATTCAACACTCTATATGCTTCAGAGGATGGAGGAGCAGCAAAAGGCCATTCAAGCCTATACATCCACCTACGATATAGGCAAAGGAGGGGGAATGCACCTGACTCAAGCGCAGTGGAGAATGATTTCAGTCTTGTGCAAGGTTCTCCAACCCTTCGAACTTGCCACACATGAAGTCAGTTCAGTCACTGCCAGCTTGAGTCAGGTCATTCCCCTCATCAGGCTTTTGAAGAAGCAGCTGGAGAAATTGAAGGAGGAGCTAAGACGGAGCAATTCCGCTAAGTATGTGGGACTTGTGGATGGAGCCCTTCAGTCGCTTTGCCAGGATTCAAGGGCGGTTAATCTGTTGAAATCAGAGCACTACATTTTGGCCACCACGCTCGATTCTAGGTTTAAAGCCTACGTTGTATCTCTCTTTCCGGCAGACACACATCTGCAGAAGTTCAAAGACCTGCTGGTGAGACAATTGTCAACTCAAGTGGAACGTGACCCGTCAGCAGCTCTTCCTTCATTTTCTCCTGCAACTGGGGCTGCGAAGAAAAGGATAACATTTCCGAACCCACCCGCTAGCGGTGATGCAGGGCAGTGAGGAGCAAGTGCTGACATCTGGTCCGGACTGAAGGAGCTGCCAATGATTACTGACATGTTTACTGTCATTGCATATGATGCTGTCACCATTGAAAGAATGGTGGAGGATTATATGGGTGATAGCATCCAAGTAGGCATGTCAGACAGTCCGTATGTATACTGGTAGGAAAAATATACGTTATGGTAAGAACTTACCCATTGATAACGGAATGTCTCCTATATCCACAGGTATCGACAGGATAACATTGGGATATGCCGGAGCGACAGTGGAAATGGCACCAAATAGTCACGAGCTTTCTGGCCTCCGAGGATGCATTGGGGCTCCTCTATATAATCCAGCCCACCGACTCAGTCAAATCAGTTGTTTTCACAGCAATCTAGGCAGGAGCATCATGTAGAAACCTATTCAGGTGATAAGAACACACATGCACACCCTTCCATACAAGAGGGAAGAGGTTTAGTGATTGAAAAGATCCTCAAATCAGGTGTGTCAGGGTGGGATCCCTGTGGATACCTGTGGACATAGGAGAAATTCCGTTATCAACGGTAAGTTCTTACCATAACGTATATTTCTCCGGCTGGGTCCACAGGTTATCCACAGGATAACATTGGGATTCCCAAAGCCATTTTTAGTGGTGGGGACGCTCCTGATTAGACAGGAGAACCTTTCGCCCGAATTCCGCGCCATGAGAGGCAAAAGTATCCAAGGCATAATGTATAATGAATGTGTTAATGGAAGACCATATGGCTGCCTTACATATCTGTTCTGCTGAAGCACCATGTTTTGCTGAAAATGAAGGATCTACCTTACGTGTAGAGTGCGCAGAGACATTAGCCGGAGCAGGGAGATCAGCACGAGAATATGCTTCTGAAATTACCATTCGGAGCCATCTTGCCAGCGTCTGTTTACTAGCAGGCCATCCTCTTTTGTGATATCCATAGAGAATGAAGAGAGAATCTGTCTGATGGCATGATGGCACTAGTACGATCTTTGTAGATTCTTAACGCACGGACCACGTCCAGCGACGCTTCTCCCGCAGAAAGTCCCGATACCTGAAAACCCAGGACTACAATCTCTTCGTTAAGGTGAAACTTTGAGACCACCTTCGGAAGATACCCAGATCTAGTTCTGAGAACTGCCTTATTTGGATAAAAGATCAGAAAAGGAGACTTACACGACAGTGCTCCTAAATCTGACACTCTTCTAGCTGACGCCATCGTCCGTAGAAAGAGAACTTTAGCCGTCAACCATTTAAGATCTGCTCTCTTAAGTGGCTCAAACGGAGCTCCCTGAAGGATTTTAAGAACCAGATTCAAATCCCAGGGAACTGCAGGAGGAACACTCCCTGAAAGTACGCACATCCTGTAGGTTAGCAATCTTTTTCTGAAACCATACAGTTAATGCTGATACTGTACTTGAGCTCTCAAGGAAGCTACTTTTAACCCCTTATCCAATCCTGCTTGAAGGAAATCCAAAATCCTGAATACTCTAAAAGATCTTGGATCCATACCCCTTTCACTACACCAAAGAATATAGACTTGCCATATTCGATGATAAATACGAGCTGAAGGTTTTCTTGCTCTAAGCATAGTTCGAATTACCTGTTGTGAAAATCCTCTTGACTTTAGGATAGAGGTTTCAACAGCCACGCCGTCAAAGACAGACGATCCAGATGGCTGTGATAACCTGCATTAGTAGATCTGGACATTGAGGGAGCAGTATTGGAGCTTCCACGGACATCCTTAGTAGATCTGTGTACCAATGCCTTCTGGACCAAGCTGGAGCTATTAGAATTATAGCCCCCTTTGCTTGCTTTATTTTCCTCACCACTCTGGGTAACAGGGAGATTGGTGGAAACAGATATGCCAGATGAAATTCCCATTTCTCTGACAGTGCGTCTACAAGGATCGCCTTGGGATCCTTTGTTTTTGACCCATATATCAGAACTTTGTTGTTCAGATGGGACGCCATGACATCTAACTCTGGCAGACCCCATCTGTTTACTAGAGTCTGAAACACCTCCGGGTGTAACGCCCATTCAGTTTCCTGAATGGTGTGTTGACTGAGAAAGTCCGCTTCCAAGTTCAGCACTCCTGGAACAAACACTGCGGACAATGCTGGAAGATGGAGTTCTGCCCATCTTAGTATGTCAGTTACCTCCTCCATTAACCTTTTGCTGTGAGTTCCTCCGTTATGATTGAGGTACGCTACTGCTGTTGCATTGTCTGAGTGGATCTGGACTGGTCTTCCTTGCAGAATGTCATTTGCCTGAACCAGAGCCATATATATGGCCCTTATTTCCAACAGATTTATTGGCAGGTAACTTTCCCTTATGGTCCCTTTTCCCTGGAACCAGAAACTTTCTAACACCACTCCCCAGCCCTGAAGACTGGCATCTGTTGTCAGGACTTGCCAATCTGTTATCCAAAAGGGTCTCCCCTTGTCTAGATGGTCCGTCTGAAGTCACCAGGTTAGTGACCTTTTTACGTTTACTGGAAGCTTTATCATCTGTCTTTTTATTGTCTGATGTCTTACGTTCCATCTGGTCAGAATGAGGTGTTGTCTAGAGTGGAATTGTGCATATTCCACCATGTCGAATGTTGACACCATCAGACGCATTGATGCATGGACTGATATTGTCTGACTGTGCAACAACTCCTGAGTCATTCTTGCACCTTGGATATCTTTTTCCAAGGTAAAATTATTCTTTGTAGACTTGAATCTAATATGGCCCCCAAATGAATCATCCGTTGTGACGGATTCAAAGACGATTTTTCCCAAGTTATGAGCCATCCGTGTCCTTGTAGACAGACTATCGTCTGTTGGAGATGGCTCAAGAGTAATTCCTGGGATTGTGCCAGGATTAAAAGATTGTCGAGGTATGGAAAAATTCTTATCCCCTGTTTGCGGAGATAAGTTGCCATAACCAGCATAATTTTGGTTAATACCCTGGGGGCTGTCGCTAGCCCAAAAGGCAAAGCCTGGAACTGAAAATGTTGCTGGAGGATGGCAAACCTGAGGTAACACTGATGGGATCGTGCTATGGGCACATGTAGGTAACGATCCTGTATATCCAAAGATACCATGTCATCTGCTGGTTCCGTAGCCAAAACTATGGAACGTAATGTTTCCATGTGGAACCTTGGAACCCAAATGTATTTGTTTAACATTTTGAGATTGAGAATTGGTCGGAATGACCCATTTGGCTTCTGAATCAAAAATAGATTGGAGTAAAAACCCTGTCCCCGTTGCGACGAGGATGGGATTTAAACCCATGCGTGCAGAACACAATGGATTAGCAGTCCATCGTCTTAACCACTCGGCCACCTCATCTGTGTGGGGAACTGGGATAATTACCCCAGACTGAAGCAATTTCTGAACTGCTTTTTGCAGGGCGTTGGCCTTCGACTCTATATGAGACGGGCTGGTGCAAAAAAACCTTTGAGGAGGCTGCCTCTTGAAAACATAACCGAGAGATACCACCTTCTGCACTCAAGCATCTGTCGTCGACTGATGCCATATGTGTGCAAAGTGAAGGCGTCGCCCTCAACCCTGAAGTCCTCCAGGCGGAGGTCGGCACCCTCAGACTGATGGCTTCTGTTCTGGTTTGGAAGCTGGCCGTCTATTGGCCCATTGCTTCCTACCCCTAATTGATTTATTGAACAGGGGTTGCTTAGATTCCTCTTTCCCTTTTGCTCTGCCTTGCCATCGAAATGGCCAAAATTTCAAACCCCTAGGCTTAGCCGGAGACCTGACCTTCTTGGGTTCAGCTTCTGATTCTAGAATATTTGTCAATTGTTTTCCAAACAGAATATCACCAGCGAAAGGCAGAGCTTACAAAACTTTCTTGGATTCTGCATCCGCTTTCCAAATGCGTAGCCAAATTGCTCTGCGAGCGGCTACCGTCAAGGCTGATGCTTTAGAAGCAATCGTACCTATATAAATTGCTGCTTCTTCCAAAATATTGCGCAGCTTGTTTTATACGTCCTAGATGAGACTCCTGCTCCCTGGTAGAAGCAGAGAGGCCATTCTCTAGTTCCTCCGCCCATTCTACCATTGCTTTCGCCATCCAGGCTGAAGCCATAGCTGGCCTTACCACAGCCCCTGAGAGAGAGAAAATATTTTTCAAGAAACCATCTACTCTTCTGTGACCTCATTCAGTGAGGTAGATAGCAATGGTAAAATAGATTTACGCACAAGTCGCACGACATGTGCATCTACTTTAGGAGGAACTTCTCTTTTTGAACAGTCCACAGCTGGAAAAGGATAGTAAAATCCCATTTTTTCGGAATCTTATACTTTTTATTGGGTGTAGCCCAAGGTCCTTCCATAATTTCCGTCAGATCTTCCGACTCTGGAAATTCAGTCCTAACTGTTTTTGGGCATTTAAACATAGGTATTTTAGATTTTGACACTGCTTTGGATGATTCCTCCCGAGACAGAATAGCCTTCATGGCATCAATAAGCTCAGCTACATCCTCTGAGGTGAAACCCTCCGACTGATCATCATATGGGGTATTTGAATACACTGTATCCTCATCTGTTGTATCATTTTGTATAGTCTGTAACATGGATGTATCGACCCTGGTTTTAATAGCCTGGCTACTAAACCATAAGGAGGGAGCTGCATGTATGGGTTAATAGTGTAACCTATTCCCGGGGGTGGACCTGCAGGTGCTAATCTGTCAACTAATCTAGACAAGGTCTGTGCGACCACACCCCTTCTTGCAGGGCGTTGCCCCTCATAAGTAAGATACTGGGCTATTCCATGCAAAGTCCTTATTTTATCAGATAAGCATGTTAAGGGTGTAGGAGTCCCTGTATCCTCGTCACTTTTGCCGCTCACAGACATGGTAAATAATCTGTTTTTTTACAAATACTTCACTCTCTGTGACTGAAAATCACCTATATAGATATAGAAGTGATATAAATCTGACCACAACCCGTGCACCTGAATTGAGGTTCAGAAACAATACTGACAAATAAAAGTCAATCACACTAGCAGTAAGTCACATGTTAAAAATTGTCATATGAGAATATAATCATCCACAAAAATACTTTTCTAGTATGTAGGAGTACAATTACTGTAGTTCTGTTTTTAAACAGCTATTACAACAAGTTTTTCAGACATAATATGCAGAAAACAACAGTACTGTACAGGCCTCATATGCATTGTGTACCAAAATTAACTATTCATACTAACAAGTAGATAGAATCTTAGTACTGTATAACCCTTACTCAGTAGAGTGGGATACAGGGAGACTCACCCCACTTCCAAGATCGATCAATACGCTCGAAAGACGCTACTAGTGTACACTGCCGCTCCGGTAACTGATAAGAGACACAGACGCTCAGTGAACGATGAGTGTATGCAGATGCTCCTGTCTGCGACCTGGTCTCGACGGCAACTCTAGTGTACACAACCGCAGCAGCCTAAGCTGTGACCAAGTACCCTCGTGGTAGCGTCTGAGACGGAAGTGAGGTCATCAGTTCATGGACAGGAGACGCACGGAAACTGGTCATGAACTGGGGGGAGGGGCGACCAGGAGAGCGTCTGACTCTACCTGCTGACAAACTCCAGGGATCACGGCCTCAACCTAGTCCTGGCACCTAGGATCCCTAAAGCACAGCGCTGGAACACTTAAGAGTGGCGGCGCATCAACCACTGTTTATAGTCTCCTCCAATACAGTGCGGCTGTGTCCGGAATCCCCTAGTAAGTGGAACCGATGCCTTACCTTCTCCCCATGCGCCGGCCACAGCCTGGTAACGTCTGCTGGACCTGCTAGAACATCCGTCATAGATGCCCGCCGAGACAGCACTAACACTCGAAGGTAAGCGTTGTTGCGACCCGGTGGAGAGTTGTTGGAGCGACTCTTTCTAGCATGCGTTTAAGACGCTGTTAAGAAAGATCACTCAAAACATAGTAAGACTATAATAATAAAATAATAAAAGCTTAGGACTGCTTTAACAGCAGCCCTGTGACCATGGTCCGGCTCCTGCCGCACCAAACAAAAAACTGATTTGACTGAGTCGGTGGGCGGAATTATATGGAGGAGCCCCGATGCATCCTGGGAGGCCAGAAAGCTCGTGACTATTTGGTGCCATTTCCGCTGTCGCTCCGGCATATCCCAGTGTTATCCTGTGGATAACCTGTGGACCCAGCTGGAGAAAGAGGCAATTTGGAGGCCCTTGCTCAAACTGCCTTTATTTTACCTAAGTTGCCCCCCCTCCAGTGTGTACTCCGAAAGAGTGTTTAGTGCAGCCGGTAACCTTGTCAGCGATCGGCATAGGAGGTTACTTACAGAAAATGTGGAGAAGATGATGATGTTCATCAAAATTAATTATAAATTCCTCCAGGAAGACCTTTACCAGCAATTGCCTCCAGAAAGTACACAGGGACCTGTGATAGTGGATTCCTGTGGGCACGAATTAATACTCTGCAAGGAGGAGGATGTACACGCTGAAAGGGGTGAGGAATCATAGGATGAGGATGACATCTTGCCTCTGTAGAGCCAGTTTGTGCAAGGAGAGATGAATTGGTTCTTTTTTGTTGGGGGGATTAATTGCTTCTTTTTTTGTGGGGGCCCAAACAAACCAGTAATTTCAGCCACAGTCATGTAGCAGACCCTGTTGCTGAAATTACTGATTTGTTAAAGTGTGCATGTCCTGTTTATACAACCAATTCCATCTTGCACATCGTTTTTTTTCTTTGCATTATGTGCTGTTTGGGGCCTAGTTTTTAAAACTGCCATCCTGTCTGCCCTGCAGTGCCACTCCTAGATGGGCCAGGTGTTGGTGCCGCACACTTGTGTCGCTTAGCAAAGTCATCCAGCTACCTCATTGCACCTCTTTTTCTGCTTTGCATTATGTGCTCTTTGGGGCCTAGTTTTTTTAAATCTGCCATCCTGTCCGACACTGCAGTGCCACTCCTTGATGGGCCAGGTGTTTGTACCGCACACTTGTGTCACTTAGCAAAGTCATCCAGCTACCTCGGTGCAACCTTTTGGCCTAAAAACAATATTGTGAGGTTTTCAGAATAGACTGCAAATGAATGGTATTGAGGTTAATAATACCGTAGGATCAAAACTACCCCCAAATTCTGTGATTTTAGTTGTTTTTGTGTTTTTTTCAAAAATCATCCAGATCCAAAACCAAAACCCGAAAGGGTGGTTTTGGCAAAACCAATCCAGATCCAAAACACGTGCGAGGATCCAGATCCAAAACACCAAAAGTGCCCGCCGCACATCTCTAATATTCAAAGGGCAGTGAGAACCCATTTCCAATTCCCGGGTGGGAACCGGGCATTGGCAGTGTGAAAGGGGTATTATAGAGGGAGAGTCCTATAATAGGTAAGGTATGTATATACAGTGTTTCTACTGTTTATATTATAAAGACTGTGGCAGAAAAAATATTATATTAAACAAACAACTTGAGAGCAGCATGAGACAGAGCATATTTAGGTGCAGACACCAACTGTGAAATAACGCCACTGAGGGGTGTCTTCAGAGGAAGCCGGGACACTGCCCTGCAGGGCCACGGAGATTGGGGAGCAGCAGCAACTGATGCAGCTACAGCGTGAGAAGCAAGTACTGGTGTCACAAGAGGGACAGACTAGAGGGAAAACAGAGTCCTAATACCCTGTACAGGGAACTAAGCAGTCTCTATGGGTCTGATTAAGAGGTGGATGCAGTGCCAATGTTTGCACAGTTGAGCAATTTTTTGCTACTGCACACGTGCAAAAAGTGTAGGAAACTCAGTGGCGGAACATGTGAGTGGCGTGCCCAGGTGCTAAAGGATGCTTTGAGCTCCGCTCCGCCGCTCCACCCCATGTTCATAATATTCATATGGCAGAGGGTGAAGGGGAGAGGCAGAGGATGACAGGGAGAGGCAGTCAGTGGGTGACGGGGAGAGAGTGACACCAGGAAAAGGCAGTGGTCGAAAGGGAGAGGGTGACCAGGGAGAGACAGATGGTGACACCAGAGAAAGGCAGTGGGTGATGGGGAGAGGTTGACAAGGATACACAGTGGATGACGGGGAGATTTGACAGAGAGAGGCTGTGGATGATGGGGAGAGGATGTCAAGGAGAGGCAGTGGGTGATAGGGGAAAGCTGTCAGGCAGTGAGTGACAGGGAGAAGGTGATAGGGGGAGGGGGAGAGGACAGGGGGAAGCACTGTGTGACGCTAGGGAGAGGCAGGTTAAAAGGAGAGCATGCCAGGCAGTAAATGACTATGGGGGTGACAGGGAAAGAGTGATAGGGAGAGGATGATATCAAGAGAGAGTGGGTGATAGAGGGAGGTAGTGGATGACAAGGAGAGGTCAATGGAGGCAGCGAGTTACACTAGAGACAGGCAGTGGGTGACACCAGGGAGAGGGTAATAGGCAGTGGACAAAAGGGAAAGATTGACGGGCAACAGGTGATTGAGAGAGGCAATGATTGATGCCAGGGAAAGGGTGACTCAGAGATGCAGTGGGCTACGCTAGGGATGACATTAGGTGACACCAAAGAGAGGGTGACAGGGAGTCTGTGACTGAGATGCAGTGGGTGACATAGTTAGGCAGAGAGTGGGGTGACACGCAGTAGACGATAGGGAGGGGGTGACAGAGAGGCAGTGGGTGATGCTAGGGGTCTAGGTGAGGCCAGGGACAGGTTAGCAGGGAGAGAGAGGCAGTGGGTAACACCAGGGAGAGGGTGAAGGGTGACAGGCAGCTGGTGATGGAGTGAGGCAGAGGGTGACAGGCAACGGGTGATGGAGTGAGGCAGTGGGTGACAGGCAGTGGGTGATGGAGTGAGGCAGTGGGTGATGCCAGGAAGAGTGTTACTGGCAGTGGGTGGGTAACAGATTATAAATAATTTACCTGGTCCAGAACTGCAGAACGCTCCTCTGTGGGATTTACGCCGGTGACTGTCACCAGATGGTGACGTCAGATCCCCAGTGCCGGCAGCAAGGTCAGCCTTAGAAGGAGGAAGCCAAGGTAACAGCTTTACAGAGAGGAGCGGGGAGGAACTGGGAGGAGACAGGATCCTGACATCTTCTCTCCCTCCTTGCAGTCTCATTGTCACTGTGCTCCGGTGATGCTAGGCTGCTCATTAATTATGGAGGGGCTGTCGGCTTGGAGCAGGGAATAACGGCGGGTGGCAGCCGCAGTCAATGTGACTCATTCTAATGCCTCAGGTCTCTTAACTGCAGCGGGCCTCGGTGCAATGCACCGGCTGCAGCGCCACAAGTTCCACCACTGGAAACTCTTAATGACACATGCGAACCTAGATGTACGATGGTATACACATTGCCTACAATGTCGCTATGACTTCACACCATGTCTGTGAACCATGGGCATTTCAGGTTGGAGACTTGAGAGGTGACTGAAGTCATTGCACAAAGAGGTCTTTTTATATAGTTCAGGGGTTTTTGCCTGGTGATCACACTTACCACAGGCAATAATCTTTATGGGGGGGCACATAATTTGAGAGGAGACACCCTTCTTTTAAAATATTATGTCCCCACCTTTTTTTAGGATGTGGGGTTGGGGAGATAGAGGGACTTAAAGTCCTCCCACCCATATTTTTCTATGTTTTAATTATTTTAGAAATGCATTACAGGCGCAAATGTGCACGCCAACATCCCTTACTGATGGTCAGATCAGTGGAGAAAAAGTTACTGTTTTTCTCCCTAAATTCAGGTGCATTGGATGAATCTGGTTCATTCTCTGCTGGTTAGCTGTATGTAGCCCTCTGCAGTGACAGTGTTAAACCTTCTAAATAGTGTAGTAGTGGACAAGAGAAGAAGTTACTCACAGCAACCGATCAGCGTCTACATTTTATAAAATGATAGGTAGAAGCTGGTTTCTATGAGCAACTTCTCCACTCTTCCGAAAGTGTGATATTTTTCCCCCCTAATCCCACCAGCCATCCACAGAAAATGACAAGGTGTGAAAGTGGGATTGCAAAATGGAAATTATTGGAGAAGAGTCGAGAGAGAGCGAAACCCCTGTTCGCTTAGCGCCAGACTGGACGAGCGAGGGCTCTCTCTGGGTGGAACTCTGTGGTAAAGGATGGCATATAGTTTTTTTGCTATAGTACATATAATAAGTACTTATTCACTCTCCAAGTAGCAATACCAAGACTATTCAGTCTACATCTATACATGGGCAGAGCTTTTTCATAATTAATTTTTTTTTATACTAGAACAGTATTATGATCTGTATCTTTATATTGGTATAAATGCTTTTTGGTTGAATCAGTAACAGGACATGTTTATGGCCCCTGCATTTTCATAGAAAATTAATGAGTTGTACCTACAGTATTTGCCTGCTTTGCTTTATGAACTTGCTATATGTTCCTGCTTATATTTGTACGCACCTGTTTGTAAAGCTTTTGCTGTAGAGGTCGTTACTCGAACTTCGTTTTCTTTTTTATAACTCTTCGCAGGTTTACAGTCATATTTCTTGTAATGGGGTTCTGAGGTCTTGTTCTGATAATGTGAGGACTGTCCACGGTCCCGCTGATAGCCTCCATGGTAACCAGAAAATTTGTTATTGCTACTGTTATGATGCCTACCACTATGGTAAGCAGGGTCTCTGTGGTCTCTATATTCCTTATAGTTTCTGTCTTCTAGGAAATCACGGTACGGAGTCTCTGGATATTCCACATATTCATTGTCATTGAAATTTCTGTCATTGCATGGACTGTCATGATATGGGCCATAATTGCCATGTCCTCTGTTAAATCAAATAACAGTTGTGACCACCAGAAATATCATGTTTGTAAAAAAACAAACAAACAGTGTTAGGATGTTAGTATTTCAGCATAGACGTTTTGTGAGAGCGCATTTACTAAACACGTAATTTAACAATGCTTAACATTAATACATATCAATAGCTGCGTAAATAATGGTCATTTTTTATATATATATATATATATATATATATATATATACACACACACATATATATATATATACACATACATACATATATATATATATATATATATATATCTCTATATAGTAGAGGTATCCTTCCCCACCTGTGGCTCAGGTGTTAGCAGCGAAGGAAATGAGGCGGCACTCCATGGGCTTATGCAAAAAACGTTTGTATTCAAAGCATAGTGACAACAAATAACATCGTGTCCAAAGAAACAAAATGCAGGTATCTTACAACGTTTCAAGGCATGGCAGCCTTTTCATCAGGTAAGAAAACCCTGGTGCTGTGAAAAACAGAAAATAAAGAACCAAAAAAGTTTATGCCCACAGAGATGTCCTATTCAACAGTTGAGCCGGCCGGCTATAAACTCACGGTCATCCACATACGCGTTTCTCTGCTTTAATCTGACCTCAGCGGCTTCCTCAGTGTGTACAGTGTGTAAATCTCTGTGGGCATAAACTGCTTGTGGTATGCATAAGTGCATGATGCTATACTAACATCTTGACACCCGGACCACAGTGCTAAGGGGATTAGGGAATTTGCTCCCAGATCTGTGTGTTTCACTAATTGCCTGCTATCAGAGACTGCCTATTAACAAACACTTCTGCTTTTTAAAAAAGACTAACAAATACAGGCTCACACTGCTGTTTTGTCTTTGCATCAATTAATTCTTGGGACATTGCTGCTATTCCATAAAAACTCCGGTTGTATAGGGGTAGAACAACTGAAGGATAAATACATCTTTGCTGCTTATTGAAACAGTCCCATGGACAATTTATTATATATATAACATTGCAGGGACGCCTGCTGTGTTATAGGAGTCACCTGTGAACAGATGCAAGAATTTGACTATTGTTTCTAAGTGGTTGAGAGTATAACATTGTGATATATGGGCTTATTGCATGATAGGAATACTGAATAGTAATTTTATTGCTTTAACCGGCCGGTAATTGGGGGAATTTTTTCCTTTTAATCTTTTTATGTTTTATTATGATATTGAATAAATGTTTCATTTTTGGATGATATGCGCAGTTCCATTTTTTTCTTTCTTCTGATATATTTAATTGGGGTCAGAGAAACCAGGCCCTAGGAACGTGCGGCTACCATCCAATACAATCATTGGCGCCCAATTTTGTTTGTTGTCTAAAAATTGAGACAGCTTGCTTCATCAACCCTCTAAGCTAAGAATACACAACCTGTTATCTAGGTCTGCAACAATGGAACAGGTATCGCAGCAGTTCTGAAACTGGGTCGCGACCAAATCGGCATGGTTTTCAACTTCTGTGGGGTCAGGCTGATGACTCCTCGGATCACTTAGCCAGAGGAATCTGAAGCAAGTTGAACTGTGTGTTATTTCAGACCCCCACCCGTGATCGGCCTCTACAGTCCCGGACCGCAGTCATAGGACACAGCTGGCAGCAAGCAGGACTCTCTCAGTCTGTGGAGAAGGCATAAGTAGGTGCACCTGGGGGAGCTCAAAATATGGGATGATGGATGTAGAGGAGGGGAAGAAGCAGCAGCAGGGTAGCATGAGGGGAGAGACTGGAGCACTGACAGTATGGTATGTGCTTGTGGCTAGGGGAACACACTGTGGGATGTGGTGTGGAGGGGGAACAGAGAAGCACAGTGTGGGATGTGTAGGGGGAACAGGGGAATACACATTAAGTAAACAGCCACTGTCACCCCTAAGCCTTCACCATAAGGCTAAACTTAACATTTGCATGAATGTATTAAAAAAACACATGCAGGGATAGGAGCTTGATCCTGCATTGAATAAGAAACAAAGTGATGTAATTAGCAGTCACTTCACTTCTGTTTTGTGCATCCTCAGTGCTACTGTGTATGTGTGGTCTGCTGACCATGCATGTGTGCTGGACATTCTGCAGTAACTTGCTAAGGTCCTGTAATAATTTTTATTGTCAGATGTTGCAGTAGGGAAAACTGAATAGAATGAAACTGAATAGAATGGATGTAAGTCTGAGGTACACTTGAACCCCGAAGCTTTACAGCTTTTGATAATGTGAAATTAATTTTAGATACTTTAACATAGGTTTTAATTTACCATTCCTTAATGTGTCACATATCACCCCTGTTCCTCTTACTTCCTCCTTCCCTTACTTACCCCCTGAACCTCTCATAACCTCTATACCCCTTTAACCCTGCACTTTTCATTCCCTCCTCCTATCTATCAAGCCTGCACCACTCACACCCTCAGCCCTACACCTCTCCTTCCCTCCCTCTCAAACCCTTTGTACCTCTCACTCCTGCCTTCCATCTCTCACTCCTGTACCTCTCATCCCCTAAATCCCTCCATCAGCCATACACCTCTCCTTTCCTCTCTCACCCTTTGCACCTCTCTCACTGGGTTGGGTACAGACATTTTGGTAAGTAGGCTAACCCTCCCTACTCACAGCCTAACCCTAATCCTCCCCTCCTGCAGCCTAACCCTAACCCTCTCCTTGATACCTACATTTGGTGTTGTGACCGTTGGGATTCCAGTGTCAGGATTCTGAGTGGTGTCGGGATTCCAACGACAGTCTTCTGACTGCCGGCATCTTGATTGTCGGGATGCCAACTACATACCCTCTCACTACATCTTTCCATCTCTCACACCTGCACCTTTCTCTACTTATAGACTGTACTCGTCTCCTTGCAGTGCACCTGGAACATCTGAGAGAAGAGGCATCTCCTGGGCTGTACAGAGGCCACCATCACATGTAGAGTGAGCCAGCAGCGCAGCATTATATTGTACAGCACAGGAAGTGCCAGCAGCACTACTGTACTCATGAAAGGTCACAAGAAAGCTCCAGTTTCCTGCAGCTGCTGCCAAGTACCCACATACTCCGGTCACCCGGCCAACAGGCATGCAGCTGTTAGCATACTCCCAGAATCCTCCCCGCGCAGTGCCAGGCTGTGGGAGTTGTAGTCCTGGAATAGTTGCTGAGCACAGTCTGTGCAAAAGTAGCGGTATGCCATAATGGGGTATACCGCGCCACTTCGAGCACTGGCTGTGGTTCTGTGATCATATCGCAGACATGTAATACACATATAGTTTAGGCATTTTGCTCCAAATTTTGGAGAAAAAAAAAAAATTACTGGGGGAAAAAAAAAAAAGGGGAAATTTGTGGATAATAAAAGGTATTGTGTATTCTATTCAAAAAGAAAACTTCACCAAAAACTAAACTCTAGATATTTTTAATATGTTGTCTAGAAAGCAGACTAATAAAAAAAATTAATATTTCTGCCATTTGTTTTAATTATGTATGATTAATATCAAGTATAACTGAAATACTGGAGCATGTATGTTATGGTGACATCTACTATTCTCTCTAAAGAGGGTAAATTTGCCAAAAGTCGATTTTGGTTGATGTTTGCTCGATTTTTGATCAACGGATCATTTTTTACATCGTTCAAATAATGTTTTTCAAAAATAATTTGTTAGTAAATGTGGGCTTTAGGTGTAAATTTGATAAAAATCAATCTGGGTTGCGTAGTACACATTCACTTGGCAAAAAAAAAAGAAGAAAAAAAAAGAGGATTTTAATTACCTACTGGTAAATCCTTTTCTCATAGTCCATAAGGGATACTGGGAACCTTAGTACAATGGGTATAGAAGGAGTACAAAGGAGTCGGTGCACTTTAAATTTCTTCCACAGGGTGTGCTGGCTCCTCCCCTCTATGCCCTCCCATACATCTCAGTCTAGGAAAACTGTACATACTTGAGATGTACATACTTGCGAGGAGGATACACGACAAACAACGAGTGGTGAGATTAACGAACCAGTACACAACAATGAGCTAGCAACAGCTAGCAAACACAACAGAAACAGCTGTTGAAACAACTTCACACAAGAACAAAACCTTGCAGGGAAGTCGCAGCACAGAGGCGCGCGCCCAGTATCCCTTATGGCAAGGGTGGCCAAACAGTCGATCGCGATCGATGCGACCAGTCGATCGCGATCCGCTTCCCATCCACCTGAATCCGTGCCTCTCCTGCCTGCCGTCCTGCCCCTCAGTCTGGTCTCCGGCAGTGACGGCGGAGTGTATAGCTCAAATCAGGCGCCGGTTCGTTAGCCAATCAGAGCTTGCGAACCGGCGCCTGATTTGAGCCATACACGCTGCCGTCACCATCGGAGACCAGACTGAGGGGCAGGACGGCAGGCAGGCAGAAGCGCGCGCTGCGCTCTCCACACAGCACGGTGAGCACTATAGGGGCATATCTGGCAATGTGGGGCATATGTGGCACTGTGTGGGCATATCTGGCACTGCGAGCACAGTGGCGGCATATGTGGCACTGTGGGGTCATATCTGGCACTGTGGGGGCATATCTGGCACTGCGGGCACATGGCACTGTGGGGGCATATCTGTAATCTGGCACTGTGGGGGCATACCTGGCACATGGCACTGTGGGGGCATATCTGTAATCTGGCACTGTGGGGGCATATCTGGCACTGCAGGCACATGGCACTGTGGGGGCATATCTGTAATCTGGCACTGTGGGGGCATATCTGGCACTGGGGGCATATCTGGAACTGCGGCCACATGGCATTGTGGGGATATATCTGTAATCTGGCTCTGTGGGGGCATATCTGGCACTGTGGGGGCATATCTGGCACTGCGGGGGCACATCTGTAATCTGGCACTGTGGGGGCATATCTAGCAGTGTGGGCACATGACATTGTGGGGGCATATCTGTATCTGGCACTGTGGGGGCATATCTGGTACTGTAGGGGCATATCTGGAACTGCGGCCACATGGCAGTGAGGGGGTATATCTGTAATCTGGCACTGTGGGGGCATATCTGGCACTGTGGGGGCATATCTGGCACTGCGGGCACATGGCACTGTGGGGGCACATCTGTAATCTGGCACTGTGGGGGCATATCTAGCAGTGTGGGCACATGACACTGTGGGGGCATATCTGTATCTGGCACTGTGGGGGCATATCTGGCACTGTAGGGGCATATCTGGAACTGCGGCCACATGGCAGTGAGGGGGTATATCTGTAATCTGGCACTGTGGGGGCATATCTGGCACTGTGGGGGCATATCTGGCACTGCGGTCACATGGCACTGTGGGGGCATATCTGTAATCTGGCACTGTGGGGGCATATCTAGCAGTGTGGGCACATGACACTGTGGGGGCATATCTGTATCTGGCACTGTGGGGGCATATCTGGCACTGTGGGGGCATATCTGGAACTGCGGCCACATTGCACTGTGGGGGTATATCTGTAATCTGGCACTGTGGGGGCATATCTGGCACTGTGGGGGCATATCTGGCACTGCAGGCGCATGGCACTGTGGGGGCATATCTAGCAGTGTGGGCAAATGGAACTGTTGGGGCATATCTGTATCTGGCACTTTGGGGGCATATCTGGCACTGTGGGCACATGGTACTGTGGGGGCATATCTGTAATCTGGCACTGTGGAGGCATATCTAGCAGTGTGGGCACATGGAACTGTTGGGGCATATCTGTATCTGGCACTGTGGGGGCATATCTGGCACTGTGGGCACATGGCACTGTGGGGGCATGTGTGTATCTGGCACTGTGGGGGCATATGTGTTTGAGCTTTTTACCTGTGGGGGCCAATGTGTTATTTCGTGCGAGACAGTCATTACACTCTGTGCAGCAAGGCTACGTCCCTTTTTTTGTTATACCACGCCCACTTTTTGTTATGCCACGCCCCTTTTTTTTGTGTGCACGCTATTATTCCTCCTAGGTAGATCACAAAAGCTTTTTAGCTTTCAAAGTAGATAGCCGACTCCAAAAGTCTGGCCGCCCCTGCCTTATGGGCTATGAAAAAATTATATACCGGTAGTTAATTAAAATCCTCTTTTCTCTATCATCCATAAGGGATACTGTGGACCTTAGTACAATGGGGACGTCCCAAAGCTCCAAAACAGGGGGGGAACGTGCTAAAACGCCTGCAACACTGTACGTCCAAACTTGACATCCTCTGCAGCCAGGGTATCAGACCTGTAAAACTTGACAAACGTGTCGGTCCATGACCAGGTAGCGGCCCAACACAGTTGTAGGGCCGACACTCCCCGGGCAGCTGCCCAGGAAGAACCCAGAGACCTTCATGAGTGAGCAGTGATAGACCGAGGAATAAGCAAGGCTGATGAAGCGTAGGCCTGTTGAACAGTAAACCTAATCCAACGGGCAATGGACTGCTTTGAAGCAGGACGACCCTTATTGAGAGCATCATAGAGCACAAAGAGGGAATCCGATTTTCTGACAGCAGCAGTCCTCTTGATATAAATTCTCAGGGCTCGCACCACATCCAAATGACTCAGGAATTGAGGAAGAGGCTGGAACCACAATAGGCTGATTTAAGTGGAATGCAGATACCACCTTAGGCAGGAACTATTGTCGAGTCCGGAGTTCAGCTCTGTCCTCATGAAAGACCAAGTAGGGACTTTTACAGGATAAAGCACAAACTTCAGAGACACACCTAGCGGAAGCCAAGGCTAGGAGCATAACCGTCTTCCACGTAAGGTATTTGTCCTCCACCGACAACAGAGGTTCAAACCAAGAGGACTGTAGAAGGGACAAAACCACGTTTAGATCCCAAGGTGCCGTCGGTGGCACAATAGGAGGTTGGATGTGCAGGACACCCTACAGGAAAGTCTGGACTACAGGCAAAGCAGCTAGTTTCTTCTGAAAGAAAATGGACAAGGCCGAGATCTGAACCTTTATGGAGCCCAACTGTTCGCCCATATCCACACCAGCCTGTAAAAAAGCGCAAAAAGCACCCCAGGTTGAAATCCGCAGGAGGATATTTTTGTCCATCACACCAAGAGACGTATCGTTTCCAAATATGGTGGTAGTGCTTTGACGTAACCGGTTTTCTGGCTTGAATCAGGGTGGTAATAACTTTGCCCGGAATGCCCTTCTCAGCTAGAAGGTTCCGCTCAACTGCCATGCCATCAAATGAAGCTGTCGTAAGTCTGGGTAGATGAACGATCCTTGTTGAAGATCTTCTCTTAGCGGTAGGGACCAGGGGTCTTCTATGGCCATCTCCAGAAGATCCACGTACCAAACCTTCCGAGGCCAGTCTGGGGCGATGAGAATCGCCTGAGCTCCCTCTCTTTTGATTCACTTTAGATCCTTGAGGAGCAACGGAAACGGAGGAAATAGATACACCAGCTGGTAATCCCATGGAGTCGTCAGCGCATCCACTGCTGATTCCAGAGGGTCCCTCGTTCTGGAACAACAGCACTGAAGCTTGTTGTTGAGCCAAGAGGCCATCAGATCGATCTGTGGGCAGCCCCACAGATCTGTTACCAGTTGAAACACCTGAGGGTGAAGACCCCATTCTCCTGGGTGGAGGTCGTGATGGATGAGGAAGTCTGCTTCCCAGTTGTCGACTCCCGGAATGAATATGGTTAACACTATCCTTGCATTCTGTTCGGCCCAACGGAGAATCTTGGATACCTCCCTCATGCAGGCTCTGCCCTTTGTTCCACCTTGCCGATTGATGTATGCCACAGCCGTGGCGTTGTCCGACTGTACCTCAATTGCCAGGCCTTGGAGCAGATGAGCTTCCTGTAGCAGAGCATTGTAGATCGCTCTGAGTTCCACTATATTTATAGGGAGGCGTTTTTCGAGGAGTGACCACTGTCCATGGAACTGTAGTCCCTGGGTTACCACTCCCCAGCCCTGAAGGCTGGCATCTGTGGTCAAGAGAATACAATCCTGGATCCCGAAGCTCCGAACCTCCAAAGAGGTTGGAAGATTGCAACAACCACAGGAGGGAGATCCTGGCCTGCGGTGAGACGCGTATGACCCGGTGCATCTGCAGAGGTGACCCCGATCATTTCTTCAGGAGATCCAGTTGGAATATCCTCGTATGGAATCTTCCAAATTGAATATCCTTGGAGGAGGCCACCATCTTCCCCAACAGATGGGTGCAGAGATATACCGAGACACAGTCCTTCTGCAGAATGGCCCGAACCAATTCTTGAATTGCGTTAGCCTTGTCCATAGGGAGGAAGACCTTCTGAGCCACTGTGTACATGATCATCCCAAGAAACTGGAGACGCTGGGTTGGCTCCAAGTGGAACTTTTGAAAGTTCAGAATCCACCCGTGGCGTGATAGCAGGGATGTAGTGCGGGAGATGCTGCCCAGCAGTACTGCCTTCGATCTTGCTTTGATCAGTAGATTGTCCAGGTAGGGGACAATGTTCACACCTTGAATCCTGAGTTGGAACATCATTTCTGCCATCACTTTGGTGAAAACCCTTGGGGCTGTGGACAGGCCGAAGGGCAGCACCTAGAACTGGTAATGTTCCTGCAGCAGAGGAAACCTGAGGTAAGCTTGATGAGGCAGCCATATCGGTATATGGAGGTAAGCATCCTTTATATCCAAGGAGACCAAGAACTCTCCCTCCTCCAGACCTGAGATCACTGCTCTCAGAGACTCCATTTTGAACTGGAAAACCCGCAGATATGGGTTTAACGATTTGAGGTTCAAAATGGGACTCACTGAACAATGCGGTTTTGGGAACACAAAAAGGCTGGAGTAGTATCTCTTGCCTTGTTGTTGAGGTGCACAGGAACAATGACCTGGGTCTGGGCTAACTTTTGAATTGCCTTCTGCAACGTGAGGCGCATGGTTTCTGAAGCTGGTAAACCAGACTTGAAAAAACGGATAGGTGGAAGACTTTCGAATTCCAGCTTGTAGCCTTGGGAGATCATATATTTTACCCAGGCATCCTGACCGGAGCTGTTCCAGATGGAGCTGAAGAATCTCAGATGAGCTCCCACCCAAAGGTCCCCATGGAGTGGAGGGACACCGTCATGCTGAGGGTTTGGAGGAGACAGAGCTGACATCCTGTTCCTGGGAAGCGGAGGTGGCAGGTTCACGAAACTTACCTCTTGAACCTCGTGCCGCATTTGAGGCACCTCGCGCCTTACCTTTAAAGCATGGCATTCAAAAGGACTGCAGAGACGGCCCAGTGTAGAAACGTCTAGCCGGTGGAGCAGCCGAGGTGGGGTATGTGGACTTACCAGCAGTAGCCTTCAAAATCCAGGTATCCAATTCATCCCCGAACAGCCAATCTCCTGTGAAGGGTAAGGCTTCCACACTCTTTTTTTGACTCCGCGTCTGCCACCCACTGATGTAACCACAACGCTCTGCGTGCGGAAACCGCCATGGTAGCAGTACGGGCATTTAGGGAAGGTGGCCATCCATTTCTTTGATACCTGGAATTTCTTATCAGGATTTGCCCATGGCTCTCTAAAAAGATCATCCAGTTCCTTAGAGTCAGTAAATGTGACCTGTAGCTTTTTCTGTGATGAGAAAAAAAATAGGATTTTGGTACTTACCAGGTAAATCCTTTTCTTTGAATCCATAGGGGGCACTGGAGTACTCTTGGGATATGGACGGCTTAGCAGAAAACAAAGGCACTGAATATTTAAATTTAGAACTCTCCACCCCTCCATATCCCAGAGTACCTCAGTGTACGACCTCAGTGTTTTTTACTGAGCGAACAGGAACGATAGAGAGGTTGACAATGGAGAATTCCTATAACATAACGGACAACAACAAAGTTGACACATAACGTTACTGTCAACTAAACAGTTGACACCATAACCGATAGACCTTTATAACTTGAACCAATCGGTGAAAATGTGTTACCATAAGCTCCTCTGAGCTTAATACAACCCAGGTAAAACTGCTCTGGGTGGGCGTCCAGTGCCCCCTATGGATTCAAAGAAAAGGATTTACCTGGTAAGTACCAAAATCCTATTTTCTTTTTCATCCACTAGGGGTCACTGGAGTACTCTTGGGACGTACCAAAGCTTCCCTCGTGGGCGGGAGAGCTGTTTGACACCTGTAACAGTAGGCGGCCAAAGCTAGATGCTGATGCCGCAAACGTTTCAAAACGTGTAAACGCGCACAAACGTGTGCACTGAAGACTATGTAGCCGCGTCGTAGAAGCTCCACGACCAGCTGGTCATGACATTCCCACAGAACCTGTGGGATGAGCTATTACTGACCTAGGCGACTGTAACTTAGCCTTAAGGTAAGCCTGACTTGTAGTCAGTTTTATCCAACTGGATAATGTCTGCTGAGAAACTGGCTAACCCCAGTTGGCAGCATCATAGAGAACAAACAACGTATCCGTATTACGAACTGTAGACGTTTGGGACATATAAACGCGTAATGCGCGTACCACATTCAGAATTATAGAATGTGCTGTCAACACAGGAAACACTATTGGTTTATTGATGTGAAAAATAAGAAATCGGAATTCGTCCGAAGTTCCGCTCTGTCATGAGGAAACCCAAATACGGTGGCTTGGAATACAAGGCACCCAAATGTGAAAACAAAACCCTTGCCGAAGCTAAGGCTAGAAGAAAAACCGTTTTCCAAGTGAGAAACTTAATCCCCATTTGTTGTAAGGGTTCAAAATATGAAAACTGTAAGACAACTGAACCCAGCTTCAAGTCGCATGGCCCTGTAGGTGGGATAAATGGAGGCTGCATTCTGATGACACCTTGTAAAAAAGTGTGTACTGACGCAATAGAGTCAAACGTCTTTGAAAATAAATTGACCATACAGATACCTGCACCCTCAGTGTAGATAAAAGCAGTTCTCCATCCCACCCCGTCTGTAAAATACCAGAATACGGGTAACTTGAAAGATGATGTCGGAAACTTCCGAGCTTCACACCCACCTATATAGGCACACCAAATTTTGTAATAATGAGCTGCCGTAACCGGCTTCCTAGCTCGTAACATGGTTGGTATAACCGATACTGTAATGCTCTATGTCTTTTCTTAAGAGGGCGGTCTGAACCACCACCCCGTCAACCGCAGCCACGGTACATAGGTAAATAGGGGTAAATGAACGGTCCCTGTTGTAACAGGTTGGACGTATTATGAGCGGGCAAAGATCGTGTGCGAGTATTCCTTGGAGATTCGAGAAGCAAGCTCTCCGAAACCCATGAGATATCACTAGTATGACTGTGACGAACTGTCTTATGATCCGTTTTAGCAACGGAGAGAGCAGCGGAAAACGGTGGAGCCAGATACACGAGGCTGTACAACCACGCGAATGTGAGAGCCTCCACCGCCACTGCCCTTGTGATCTGTCGTTCTGTACACATACTGAGCGTTTGTAATTGTGGCGAGATGCCATCATGTACACCTGAGGGTAACCCCACCTGTGGATCCACATGTGAAACACCTCTGGATTTCATGCCCAGTTTTCTGGATGAAAATCCCGACGGGTGAGATCATCTGTATAACCGATGTCCACTCCCGGAATGTTCGACAACATCACCTTATGGTGTTCTGGCCAATTGAGGATTCGAGCTATCCTCTCTGGTTGTTGTATATGCAACTCCCGTTGCGTTGTCTGACTGCACTTGGACAGACTGAAAACGAAGCATGTAGTGCATTGTAAATTGCACGGAGTTCGCGGACATTTATAGACAGCAATCTGTCGTGATCCGTTTTAGAACCCCTGTCACTGACCTTTTTAACTACAACTCCTCAACCTCTGAGACTGTCGTCCAGAGTATAGACACCCTCGCCGCCCTGTGGGAAACGCGAGTGAAACCCGGCAAACTAAAGCGCTTCGAAAACACATCATTGTTCCCAATAGGCGAATACAGCAATGTACCGCTAGTGTGCGTGGCTTTTGCACTAATTGTACTAGATGGTATAATGTGTTCTTTCTGGTGTAGTAGGTAAATCTATTTGATTTACCGTATTTATAATCATACCTAGGAATTGAAGTCGTTCAGATGGAATTAGATGCGATTGTTTTTGAACTTGAGCCTGCCACCGTGGTGTACGTTAGTAGCGCAAGTAAGAGGAACCTCTGTTGAGACAGAGTTCTTATGAGCAGATCGTCTAAGTATGGAACGATTGTCACTGGCAGGGCTCTGAGATGAGCTATCATCACCAACATCACTTTTGTGAATACCCGAGGCGTTGACAAGAGGCCAAACGGTATAACCTGAAATGGTTAATGGTTGTGGCGTATTGCAAAACGCTAGAACCTGTGATGCGGTGACCAAACTGGAATGGGTAAATACGCATTGTGAAGGTCAAGCGCAATTATGCAATTTTGTGGCTCCCAATATGCAAATACTAACCGCAGAAAATCCATTTTCAAACTGCAGTAAGTGACTTGCTGATTGAGACTGCGACGGAGCCCTCCGGCTTCGTTACCCCAAACAGAGGGGAATAAGTAACCCTGACTCTGTTGGTGTACCAGGCCTGGAAATAAAAACAGCTGAAACCAGCAGAGACTGAATGGCAACCTGCCAAAACGCCTAATTTCGTCCGACAGAGGCAGTCTTGTCTTTTAATCTGTAAATAGCGGATACATCCATGAGTTGATGTCTGGAAACCCGGCCAATGTAACGTGTAAAGACGCGCTTCCACATTGGAAAATGGAGATGGCCTAAGAGGCCGTCAAGCCACTGGCTTGTTGACTTTAGCGTCCTGTCGTTACAAGGCGTGACTGTTTTTGTACCACAGCCTTGAAAAGACTGAAGTCTAAAGGGATTAAACGCCGGACCAAGGTATTTCCGTTTTGATACTGGAGGCGGCAATGGCCTGAATATCAAATTTAGGACCAAACAACTTCTGGCCTTGTCGTGCTGAAACTAGCGACGATGAAAAGTGAGAATCGAGGTAACAGGCGTTAGCAGAAGCTTTACAGATATACTCTGCAGCTTCTCATTAACAGTGATCGTCATTGTTTCCATACATAGAGTCTAGTGACCCAAATGTATCTTGGGTCTTTATAATGTTTGACACAGACGAATTCACCAATGGCGGTTGTGTTAAATAGTTGTTAGAGTCTACTTAGTCTCTGTAAAAATTGAGACATTGACTCACTGGTTATTAGCAATGCATGGTTGTCAAAATCCCGCACTATCTGAATGCTGGTCTAATGTACCCTTCTCACTCGTAGTTATCGCTGTGAGATTTGACATAGAATCTCCGACTGCATTAAATTATAAGACCAGTTAAATAAACACCCTGGTACCCAAAGGGAAATTGGACCTTTGGAAAGACTGTCCTTCGTTAGAGCTGGCGGAGTAACTTCCGAGACTCCGATGTTACCGCTCCTGTCGAGCGGAGTTTAATTTGAATTGCCAATGCTTAACATAGGATCTGGGATCCTGAACCTACAAAACATAGTGAACATGTGGTAGATTTATGTCTAGACATTGTTTAAAAGTATTTTTAGTCTGCGCTGGAGCCTTACTCCCTATGCAGACAGACAACACAATAGGCAACGGACAGACACTTGCACGACTTAGTAAAGTTATTATCTGAAGGTGTGTCATATATATCTATTTATGGCTGAAAAGCAGTTCACATGGGCAGCCTATGTGAAACCCGAACCAAAATTCCCACTAACACCCCTGCGCCTCTGGTGGCTTAGAGATGTAGGGCAGGAATGTTCCGGAATTACAAACTGGAAAACAACAGGAAGCATGGTTAAAATGGCCCCTTTGCCATGCTGACCCTGATAATCACAGAACAAGTTACAATTGTTTCAGTGTTAATATAGCCTATTATACAATGATAAACACAGGCAGGGTACAACACATGCTCTATGAATAAATATATATATAGGCTCAATAGCCTATTATACAGTGATAATCACAGACATTAATATAGGCTCAATAGCCTATTATACAGTGAAACTCACAGGACAGGTTACAATACATGCCTCCATTGTTAATATAAGCTCAATAGGCTATTTACATTGATAATCACCGTCATTAATATAGGCTCAATAGCCTATTATACAGTGAATACATGTCACATATATATATATATAGCTCCATATACATAAACTGTGGCTGCTGTTCATATAGGTATTTTACATACCCTTGCCGCTGTAATCCGCCAGATTCCACCGCCCCCCTTCCCCCCGTACTCCCTGTAACGCTGTGTCTCCGCGGGAAGCCCGGGAAGACTTGCAGGGAGGCCTTCTTGCAGAGCAGCGGAGGTCGCCAGGAGCGGCCCGGTTGCCTCTTAGCGCTGGCAACTGACGGAGCGTCTGCGGGTGGACGGTGCTGGGCGGCCGGACGGAGCGGCGGCCCGGTTGTCACCCTCTTAGCGCTGGCAACTGACGGCCGGACGTAGCGGCTGGGACGGCCGGACGGAGCGGCTGCCGTATGGAGCGGCTGGGGCTGCCAGACGTAGCGGCTAGGCGCTGTGGCGGGCGGATGTATGAGCGGCGGGAGCGGCATAACAAAACTGACCCACATAGCGGGGCGGCAGCCTGCGCTGACCGCCCCGTTCCCCAGCCTACCTTGCTCTGTATCTTCCGATCATGGCTGCGACGGGGCTTCTATGTGTAAGCTCCGTCCAGCTCTCCAGTCATGGCTGCGACGGGGCTTCTATGTGTAAGCTCCGTCCAGCTCTCCAGTCATGGCTGCGATCCAGCTCTCCAGTCATGGCTGCGACGGGGCTTCTATGTGTAAGCTCCGTCCAGCTCTCCAGTCATGGCTGCGATCCAGCTCTCCAGTCATGGCTGCGACGGGGCTTCTATGTGTAAGCTCCGTCCAGCTGTTGCAGGAGCAGTGGGCTGCCTGTGGCTGTGAGGGTGCTCTTTGTGAGGACCGACACGCCATGCGCTGCCCGTGCAGCGGCACTATCCCGGACCCATGTTTTTCCAGAAACTGGGAAGGGATGTGCTATTGAAAAAAGTAAAAAAGGAAAAAGGAAAAATGAAAAATTAATAAAATCTTCCACAAAGTGTGGGAACTCCCACAAGCCGATGTTAGTGCTTTGAGCACAGAAAAAACACTGAGGTCGTACACTGAGGTACTCTGGGATATGGAGGGGTGGAGAGTTCTAAATTTAAATATTCAGTGCCTTTGTTTTCTGCTAAGCCGTCCATATCCCAAGAGTACTCCAGTGACCCCTAGTGGATGAAAAAGAAATGCCCATCAGGTTCAACCTGTATTCTGTGTTAAGCTGTTCATATTATAATGCTCCTGCTGAAGTGATGGTTTAGTACCAATTGACAACTATGATTCTTCCCACTCCCAGATATTAATGTCACCAAGTTAAATGCTATAATCCTGGATACTTTTTCAGTTAGAAATTTGTCCAATCCGTTTTTAAATGCACTAACAGAGTCTGCCATTATTACCTTCTCCGGCAGGGAGTTCCAAATCTTTACTGCCCTTACCGTGAAGAACCCTTTACATAGGAATTTTCTCTCTTCTAGCCTCAGCGAGTGCCCACGTGTCCTATACAGAGTTCTTTTAATAAACAAATCCCCTGCTAATTCCTTGTAATGACCCTTTACATATCTGAAGATATTAATAATGTCTCCTCTTAGACGCCTCTTTTCTAGTGTATACATATTTAACCTAGTAAGCCTTTCCTCGTACTCCAGTGTCTCTACCCCTTTAATCAATTTAGTAGCTCGCCTTTGAACTCTTTCTAGTTCCCCGATATCTTTTTTATAATATGGTGCCCAAAATTGAACACAATATTCCAGGTGCGGACGTACCAATGATTTGTACAGTGGAAGGATTACATCCTCGTCCCTTGTCTCAATGCCCCATTTTATGCACGTTAGCACTTTACTTACCTTTTTTGCTGCATTTTGACATTATATACTGTTATAAAGCCTATTATAGCTTAGGCCTATTATAGCTTAAGCTTACTATAGCAATGATAAGTAGTCTACTCCTTATGCAGCAAAGGAATCATCTAATTCAGTATTAGATTCCAGATCCTCCTCCTCCTCTATCTCTGGTACCTCCTCCTCAGATTCTGAGAGGATATCAGGTAACCCCCTTTTTTGGGGTAACTGATTTGGTAGAGGGGAAACGCGTAAACGGTCTGCCCTATCTTTAGCCAGAGCAGCCATAGACTGTTGTAACTGCTGCCTTTGTTACCTAGCAGTAGTCATTTTTTCTGACATGTCAGCCATCATAGATCTTATAGAGCTGAGCCACGTAGGCTTCTGCAATTCACCCCCTGAAGTCCCACTATCTTGTGATGGCTGACTGCATTGTTCACACGAGAGAATCTGCAGGGGAGGGGGAAAAATAAGATTTTACTTACCGATAAATCTATTTCTCGTAGTCCGTAGTGGATGCTGGGACTCCGTCAGGACCATGGGGATTAGCGGCTCCACAGGAGACAGGGCACAAAAATAAAAGCTTTAGGACTAGGTGGTGTGCACTGGCTCCTCCCCCTATGACCCTCCTCCAAGCCTCAGTTAGGATACTGTGCCCGGACGAGCGTACACAATAAGGAAGGATTTTGAATCCCGGGTAAGACTCATACCAGCCACACCAATCACACCGTACAACTTGTGATCTGAACCCAGTTAACAGTATGACAAACGTAGGAGCCTCTGAACAGACGGCTCACAACAATAACAACCCAATTTTTTTGTAACAATAACTATGTACAAGTATTGCAGACAATCCACACTTGGGATGGGCGCCCAGCATCCACTACGGACTACGAGAAATAGATTTATCGGTAAGTAAAATCTTATTTTCTCTGACGTCCTAGTGGATGCTGGGACTCCGTCAGGACCATGGGGATTATACTGTCAAAGTCAGAAAAATATCTCTATGCACACTACCATATTTGCACCTCACACAGGTCCGTGCTGCGCATGCGTACGCTCTCCCGTACGTGCGCATACTCACAGTCGCGGGCACCCGCAGGCGCACGGTATGCGTATTTACGGTAGAGCTTATGTGATCGTAGCGTGCGACTCAATCGTTACATATTTTCACTATATAATGTAATTTGTAGATCATGGTCCCTTTGATAGATTCTGAAAGTTTAGTTAATATAGCATGTTCCTGGACAGAGAGATCCCTCTTTGTATTGTACGAAGGGTCTAACAGGGGTCATACAGTGGTGTTTAGTACCCATCGGAAGAGTATTTAAATAGCAATATTCCGGTGTTGGTTTGGAGCGGATTAATCGCTCGTGCGAATAGTTATGGACATAAGAAGTTTATGTCCATTTACTATTATTTGCTCTTACTTAGCCATGCGGCGGGAAACCTAGTATCCCACCCACCTGGACAGTTGGAAATAGCCACAGCCCACCTGTATGAATCAACCTATGACCTTTTGTTATGATGCGAAGCCGAATTCCTGTGTCCAATGAACAATAAGAATATAGGGACCATTGTACTGTATTGTGTGCAGTGTATATAAGGGTCACCGTCCCCAGGCCAGCCAGTACTCTCTCTCTTCAACAGTTATCGCTGATAATTGGAGGACTGGATTTCGGTTGCGCCTGCGTGTGTTCCCCGTATGGTATGTTTCTCTGTTGCCACTTTGTTACCCGTATATGGTTAGCCATTCACACTTAGTCTCTGTATTTGCAATACGATCGTTCTCTATTGTGCATGTTACTTTCTAGATACTCTGCTAGAATTATATGTTAGTTTGTAGCGTATGACTTGTGAACTGTTTCCCCTTTTGAAGTAATTTAAGATATGTGTTAGTAAAAGGTTTTGGACCCTTAACGGTAGTGTGTATTCGTTATATAGCAAGGGGTAACAGGAGCGTCTCGATCGCTCAAACAGCTTTGGTATTAACAAGGTTAAACAGCGTTATATCTCTACATTGGTTCTGGTACAAGGTTTACAGCATAAGAATATCTTTTCTGTGTGTTACATACAAGGTTTAATGATTGTTATCTTGTGAGCGTCTGCGCCGCTCGTGATCTCCTCGTGGTCTCGAGCGTCCGCTACGCTGACAGCGTAGCATTACGGTAGTCGCTCACCTATAGTGTGCCCGATACCAACAGCGTATTCTCGCGAGCGTTTGTGTCGCTCGAGCGGCTCGCTCCCGATACAGCGTCCGCTACGCTAAGAGCGTACCCTTACGGTACCTCGCACGCCAATTGCGTACTGTGTCTCTTAACCTCCTAGAGTGTTTAATAAGGTAATAGAAATCGACATTCTCAATACCAAAGCTCCCAAACGGGCGGGAGAGTGCTGATGACTCTGCAGCACCGAATGAGAGAACTCCAGGCCCTCTTTAGCCAGGGTATCAAATTTGTAGAATTTTACAAACGTGTTCTCCCCCGACCACGTAGCTGCTCGGCAGAGTTGTAATGCCGAGACCCCTCGGGCAGCCGCCCAAGATGAGCCCACCTTCCTTGTGGAATGGGCCTTGATAGATTTAGGCTGTGGCAGGCCTGCCACAGAATGTGCAAGTTGAATTGTGCTACAAATCCAACGAGCAATCGTCTGCTTAGAAGCAGGAGCACCCAGCTTGTTGGGTGCATACAGTATAAACAGCGAGTCAGATTTTCTGACTCCAGCCGTCCTTGAAATATATATTTTCAATGCCCTGACAACGTCCAGCAACTTGGAATCCTCCAAATCGCTAGTAGCCGCAGGCACCACAATAGGCTGGTTCAGGTGAAACGCTGAAACCACCTTAGGCAGAAACTGAGGACGCGTCCGCAGTTCTGCCCTGTCCGAATGGAAAATCAGATATGGGCTTTTATACGATAAAGCCGCCAATTCTGACACTCTCCTGGCTGAAGCCAGGGCCAGTAGCATGGTTACTTTCCATGTAAGATATATCAATCCACCGATTTGAGTGGCTCAAACCAATGGGATTTGAGAAAATCCAAAACTACATTAAGATCCCACGGAGCCACTGGAACTGAAGCCAATTCTTTCTGGAAGAAAATCGACAGGGCCGAAATTTGAACCTTAATGGACCCTAATTTGAGGCCCATAGACAATCCTGTTTGCAGGAAATGTAGGAATCGACCCAGTTGAAATTCCTCCGTCGGGGCCTTCCTGGCCTCACACCACGCAACATATTTTCTCCAAATGCGGTGATAATGTTGTGCAGTCACCTCCTTCCTGGCTTTTACCAGGGTAGGGATGACCTCTTCCGGAATGCCTTTTTCCCTTAGAATTCGGCGTTCAACCGCCATGCCGTCAAACGCAGCCGCGGTAAGTCTTGGAATAGACACGGTCCCTGCTGAAGCAGGTCCCGTCTTAGAGGTAGAGGCCACGGATCTTCCGTGAGCATCTCCTGAAGTTCCGGGTACCAAGTTCTTCTTGGCCAATCCGGTGCCACGAGTATCGTTCTTACTCCCCTTTGCCGTATAATTCTCAGTACTTTTGGTATGAGAGGCAGAGGAGGAAACACATACACTGACTGGAACACCCACGGTGTTACCAGAGCGTCCACAGCTATTGCCTGAGGGTCTCTTGACCTGGCGCAATACCTGTCCAGTTTTTTGTTGAGGCGGGACGCCATCATATCCACCCTTGGTTTTTCCCAACGGTTCACAATCATGTGGAAGACTTCTGGATGAAGTCCCCACTCTCCCGGGTGTAGATCGTGTCTGCTGAGGAAGTCCGCTTCCCAGTTGTCCACTCCCGGAATGAACACTGCTGACAGTGCTATCACATGATCTTCCGCCCAGCGAAGAATCCTTGCAGCTTCTGCCATTGCCCTCCTGCTTCTTGTGCCGCCCTGTCTGTTTACGTGGGCGACTGCCGTGATGTTGTCCGACTGGATCAACACCGGCTGACCCTGAAGCAGGGGTTTTGCCAGGCTTAGAGCATTGTAAATCGCTCTTAGCTCCAGTATATTTATGTGAAGAGACATCTCCAGGCTTGACCACACTCCCTGGAAGTTTCTTCCCTGTGTGATCGCTCCCCAGCCTCTCAGACTGGCATCCGTGGTCACCAGGACCCAGTCCTGTATGCCGAATCTGCAGCCCTCTAACAGATGAGCACTCTGCAACCACCACAGAAGAGACACCCTTGTCCGTGGAGACAAAGTTATCCGCTGATGCATCTGCAGATGCGATCCGGACCATTTGTCCAGCAGATCCCACTGAAAAGTTCGTGCGTGGAATCTGCCGAATGGAATCGCTTCGTAAGAAGCCACCATTTTTCCCAGGACTCTTGTGCATTGATGCACAGACACTTTTCCTGGTTTTAGGAGGTTCCTGACAAGTTCGGATAACTCCCTGGCTTTCTCCTCCGGAAGAAACACCTTTTTCTGAACCGTGTCCAGAATCATTCCCAGGAACAGCAGACGTGTCGTCGGGGTCAATTGAGATTTTGGAAAATTCAGAATCCACCCGTGCTGTTGCAGCACTACTTGGGTTAGTGCTACTACGTCCCCCAGCTGTTCTCTGGACCTTGCCCTTATCAGGAGATCGTCCAAGTAAGGGATAATTAATACGCCTTTTCTTCGCAGAAGAAACATCATTTCGGCCATTACCTTGGTAAAGACCCGAGGTGCCGTGGACAATCCAAACGGCAGCGTCTGAAACTGATAACGACAGTTTTGCACCACGAACCTGAGGTACCCTTGATGTGAAGGGCAAATTGGGACATGCAGGTAAGCATCCTTGATGTCCAGGGACACCATAAAGTCCCCTTCTTCCAGATTCGCTATCACTGCTCTGAGTGACTCCATCTTGAACTTGAATTTTTGTATGTACAGGTTCAAAGATTTCAGATTTAGAATAGGTCTTACCGAGCCGTCCGGCTTCGGTACCACAAATAGTGTGGAATAATACCCCTTTCCCTGTTGTAGGAGGGGTACCTTGACTATCACCTGCTGAGAATACAGCTTGTGAATGGCTTCCAATACCGTCGCCCTGTCTGAGGGAGACGTTGGCAGAGCAGACTTTAGGAACCGGCGAGGGGGAGACTTCTCGAATTCCAACCTGTAACCCTGAGATACTACCTGCAGGATCCAGGGGTCCACCTGTGAGTGAGCCCACTGTGCACTGAAATTCTTGAGTCGACCCCCCACCGCCCCTGAGTCCGCTTGTAAAGCCCCAACGTCATGCTGAGGGCTTTGCAGAAGCCGGGGAGGGCTTCTGCTCCTGGGAGGGAGCTGCTTGGTGCACTCTCTTACCCTTTCCTTTGCCTCGGGGCAGATATGACTGTCCTTTTGCCCGCTTGTTCTTATAGGAACGAAAGGACTGCGGCTGAAAAGATGGTGTCTTTTTCTGTTGGGAGGGGACCTGAGGTAAAAAGGTGGATTTCCCGGCTGTTGCCGTGGCCACCAAATCCGATAGACCGACCCCAAATAATTCCTCCCCTTTATACGGCAATACTTCCATATGTCGTTTGGAATCCGCATCACCTGACCACTGTCGCGTCCATAAACTTCTTCTGGCAGATATGGACATCGCACTTACTCTCGATGCCAGAGTGCAAATATCCCTCTGAGCATCTCGCATATAAAGAAAAGCATCCTTTAATTGCTCTATAGGCAATAAAATACTGTCCCTATCCAGGGTATCAATATTTTCAGTCAGGGAATCCGACCAAACCACCCCAGCACTGCACATCCATGCAGAGGCGATGGCTGGTCGCAGTATAACACCAGTATGAGTGTATATACTTTTCAGGGTAGTTTCCAGCCTCCTATCAGCTGGATCCTTGAGGGCGGCCGTTTCAGGAGACGGTAACGCCACTTGTTTTGATAAGCGTGTGAGTGCCTTATCCACCCTAGGGGGTGTTTCCCAGCGCGCCATAACCTCTGGCGGGAAAGGATATAATGCCAATAACTTCTTTGAAATTAGCAGTTTTCTATCGGGGTTAACCCACGCTTCATCACACACTTCATTCAATTCCTCTGATTCAGGAAAAACTACAGGTAGTTTTTTCAGACCCCACATAATACCCCTTTTTGTGGTACTTGCAGTATCAGAGATATGCAAAGCCTCCTTCATTGCCGTGATCATATAACGTGTGGCCCTACTGGAAAATACGTTTGTTTCTTCACCGTCGACACTAGATTCGGTGTCCGTGTCTGGGTCTGTGTCGACCGACTGAGGTAAAGGGCGTTTTACAGCCCCTGACGGTGTCTGAGACGCCTGGACAGGTACCAACTGGTTTGCCGGCCGTCTCATGTCGTCAACTGATTTTTGTAACGTGCTGACATTATCACGTAATTCCATAAACAAAGCCATCCATTCCGGTGTCGACTCCCTAGGGGGTGACATCACCATTACCGGCAATTGCTCCGCCTCCACACCAACATCGTCCTCATACATGTCGACACACACGTACCGACACACAGCAGACACACAGGGAATGCTCTTATCGAAGACAGGACCCCACTAGCCCTTTGGGGAGACAGAGGGAGAGTTTGCCAGCACACACCCAAGCGCTATAAATATATAGGAACAACCCTACAGAAGTGTTGTTTCCTTTATAGCAGCTTAATATATCAATATCGCCAAAAAAGTGCCCCCCCTCTCTGTTTTTTTTACCCTGTTTCTGTAGTGCAGTGCAGGGGAGAGTCCTGGGAGCCTTCCTCGCAGCGGAGCTGTGCAGGAAAATGGCGCTGTGTGCTGAGGAGATAGGCCCCGCCCCCTATTTCGGCGGGCTCTTCTCCCGGTGTTTGTGAGACCTGGCAGGGGTTAAATACATCCATATAGCCCCAGGGGCTATATGTGATGTATTTTTAGCCAGAACAAGGTATTATCATTGCTGCCCAGGGCGCCCCCCCCCAGCGCCCTGCACCCTCAGTGACCGCTGGTGTGAAGTGTGCTGACAACAATGGCGCACAGCTGCAGTGCTGTGCGCTACCTCATGAAGACTGAAATGTCTTCTGCCGCCGGTTTCTGGACCTCTTCACTTTTCGGCATCTGCAAGGGGGTCGGCGGCGCGGCTCCGGGACCGGACTCCATGGCTGGGCCTGTGTTCGATCCCTCTGGAGCTAATGGTGTCCAGTAGCCTAAGAAGCCAATCCATCCTGCACGCAGGTGAGTTCACTTCTTCTCCCCTAAGTCCCTCGTTGCAGTGAGCCTGTTGCCAGCAGGACTCACTGAAAATAAAAAACCTAATAACTTTTTCTAAGCAGCTCTTTAGGAGAGCCACCTAGATTGCACCCTGCTCGGACGGGCACAAAAACCTAACTGAGGCTTGGAGGAGGGTCATAGGGGGAGGAGCCAGTGCACACCACCTAGTCCTAAAGCTTTTATTTTTGTGCCCTGTCTCCTGCGGAGCCGCTAATCCCCATGGTCCTGACGGAGTCCCAGCATCCACTAGGACGTCAGAGAAAACCTGGTGTGACAAACAGCGCACACTGCTATTATCACCATGCTGACAGAGGACGTTTACATTCACACACAAACACAGAGAACAGCAGGTACAAGCAAACCTGCCAAGACTATTGTGTGTGGCGATACTCAGAGGAGGGACCAGCACCAGCCTGAGAACTAACAATTATATAGTAGAAGTGAGGCAATTTGGTATATAGTGCTTGAGGAGCCTAATATATAGGTCTCACAGCGAGCTCTCCCACTTCAGTGTCTGGCCATGGAGGATCCCTTGGAGGAGCTGGCAGACCTGCAGCAGCGCTGTGTGTGCAGGAAATGGCGTCAAGAAGTCACTGGTCCCGCTCTGAGGAAGCTCCGCCCCTTACAATGGCGCCAGAGCTATGCTGATATTTATATTGGCAAATGTCCCCAAAAATTGTGTAAAATAAAGTACAATCATCTAGTTTTTCACTACCGCTGCCAGTCTAGCAGGGGGGTTATTGGATCACCATCAGGGGCGTCTGTATGCCACTTGCATTCAGGCCGCACATAGGAACCGAGTCACCCCCTAGTGGGGTCCCCGGTTGTCACTCACCACTCTGCCTGCTTTCAGTTTCTGTACTGGGGGTGTGCGGTGTGCTGCGGGTGTGTGCGCGAGAGCGCAATGCCTGCGGTGCACTGATCCTTAGGACCATTGTCCTGTCAGTGGGATCCGACTCAGCACCTCTAAACAAGGCCGGTGTCGGTTCTCCCCCCCCCCCCTCCCAGTGTTCCTCGGTGCAGGTAAGCTGTTGCCCAAACAGCTTACCTGAAAATAACAAACAGAAACTAAATGAAGAAAAACTCTCTGAAGCACCAGAGTGTGCATCCACTCCTGAGGGCACATTTTTCTAAACTGAGCTGTAGGCAAGGGCATAGAGGGGAGGAGCCAGCACACCCTGTGGAAGAAATTTAAAGTGCACCGACTAGTTTGGACCCCTTCTATACCCATTGTACTAAGGTCCCCAGTATCCCTTATGGATGATAGAGAAAAGTTTATTTGCAGTGTACTAAAAGAAAATGCCTGCCACTCTCCAGAACACAGAGGTAGTCATTACTTATTCAAGCTTATAAGCAGAACTCAAAGATACAAGAGGTCTTTAAAAAGATTACAGGTAACACCTGTAGAGAAGGAAATACTGTAGTCAATCATTCAGCAGAATAAGTGTTCACCATTACCTCTGTTTAGGCCAGTTCACTAAAGACGTGAGCATAGAAATTGTATTTACTGGTGAGATGCTAACTTTCACTAACATAACATACTAGTTACCAGCCCGTCAAAATGATGAAACAACATAACCGTAATGTCAGCGCCGGCGGCTGTGTGCTCTTGAACGGAACAACACTTGAATTGCTCCGTCAGGCGGCATATAGTGGCTGCCAGTGCGCAAAACACTTGAATTCCCCCCATAGATGTCAGGGGCATTGTTAGCCTTTTATCATATATGATGTCGAAAAATTCTCTCATCTGGTGTAAGAAAAATACATTGCAGGAAAATAAATATTATGCATTGGACAAATACTTGACTTGATGCAATGCAGGTCCCTTAAAAGCAGCACTCCCAGGCAGGGGTGTATCTAGGGGTCCAAGCGCCCCTGGCAAAGTAAGAGGCTGGCGCGCCCCCCCCCCCCCCCCCCCCCCCTACACACATTTGAAATAAGGTGTGAGTATTGGAAATGGGGCATGGTCTTGTGGGGGAAGGTAGTGGACACAATAGTACTTCCGAATCAAATTATGCCACACAGTAGTGTCCCTTTTTCACATTACACCACACAGTAGTGTCTCATATTCACGTTACACCATCCCTCCCCCTAACCCACCCTTCCCAAACCCTGACCCTAACCCGCCCCCTCCAACCCCCAGCCTCTTCAGGGGTGTCTAACCCTAACCCATCCTTCCTAATCTGCCTCCCTGCAGACTAACCCTAAACCTACCACCCTCACAGCCTAACCCTAATCCTCCCACGTGGATTGCCAGTGGAAACATTAGCACCAACTCGATCCATCTATGTTTAGATGACAGCATCAGCATTCCAAGCAGTTTCGGGATGCTGGTGTCAGCTTTCCGACCGCTGGGATGCCAAACACCGGCATCTTGACTGCATCCCGAATGAAATGCTAATGAGATGCTGTGAGATGAGCCTCAAATGGACCCAGCCATTAACCAAACACCATTAGTTGGATGGTAGAAGTGTTTCCTGTTAGAAGAAACATCAGGGTGCCATCACTTCCAAGATAAAATTATCAATTATACAATTAACTGGTATACATCTCCTTGAACCTGGCCTTGAAATAGGTACGATATGTAATTTCTTTATTGCACTGAACAAGTTAAAGTTTGCGCTTACTTACTACTTACTTACATCTAACATGCATGAAAATCGTGTAGTTTTCCAGGTACTACAGTCCCTTCTCCCAAACGCTGCCACTTTATTATCTTCAACAACAAATAGATCTATAGTCTGTTACTGCCGGCGTGTCCATCAGCACTGCACTGCACTGCACTAGTGATCAGACTAGTGTCCGGCAGCACCGCACTTGTAATCAGACTCAAAATAAACTACAGTTCCCAAGGGCTGCTGGGAGCTGTAGATTATTTTGAGTATGATTACAAGTGCTGTGCTGCCGGACACTGGCGCCGCTTCAGCAGTAACAGACTCTCACCAGGCACAGTCTGATGTTACTACTTTTCTACCCTTTGGCCGCGTGTGGCACTGCCAGGCGGCGCCCCCTCCTTGCCTGGCGCCCCTGTGATAAATTTGCCCTTCCCATGGAACAAGTTATCGGAGCATACCAATATGCTCAATGCATCAATTTTTTTATGGAGAGCCATGTGTCTTCTCTTAGTGCTGTCAAACATCTGTGTAAGCCAGCATTGGGGAGATGAGTGGGTGAACCAACCAGAACCACCATCACTGTGACTGTGGCTACCAACTGGACCTCACACTCATCCTTCCTTTGCCATTTTAAAGTGATGAACTCAAAAGGTTTGGTGCCTTTATAAGATTATGCAATAATTACATTTTCAATTACCCAGTAGTATAAAACTATTTAAAGTGTGCCACACATACTGTATATGTACGTATACAAATATCAAGTAAGGAATAACTAGATTTGTCTCCTACCTATGATCATGGTAGCCTCCTCTGTATGGCCTTGAGTGGGGTTTCCTAGGTGCATGAATCTTCAAAACAAAATACAACAATTATATTATATATATTCCAGTTATTGTAAGTCATGCATCTCATTTGCATACAGACAGCAGGATAGAGAAAAGAGACATCAAGTAAATTGAGCAAATACAACACTGTAGCAACTAAATGCAACAAAAATACACATTTTAAAAATAATTTATTCAGATATGATGAACCTTATAATATCCCAACTTTGCAGACGCCTGATACATGAATGTATGTCAGAGTATAGTGTGCTACAGAAATAAAAAGTTGTTCACCTAAAAAGGGAAAAATAAATCAATGTAACAAACATTTAAAAATATAGTGATTCAATGCCTAATCTCAAATACTGCCAGCAGTAGACAGAAATCAATATACAGTATTTAGTGATATTTTAGTAGTGAGAATGTTTTGTAGTTATTTCAGTAAGGGGCAGATGTATTAAGCAGGGACATGCAGTCAGGGAAGGCAGGGGAGGCAGTGCCTCCCCTGTCATTTAGGATTAAAATAATACAAGGAAGATGTTTATGACATGTTCTGTGCCATAAGTATCTTCTTTATATTAATATAATCCTTTCCAGTGTTTAGAACTGATTTCGGAGGCACCTAGAACAGTGCCTCTTACTGCCAATTGTAAACGGCAGGGGGCGGGCAGAGGGCAGGTCCAAGCAGAGTGCTGTAAAAGCCCTTTCAAAAAATCACCGTAAGCGGCACCTATACAAGTGCCTCAGTGCAGCAGGGACGTGCTTTCAGCCCATATGAAAGCAAGCCCCTGTCACTGCCGACAATGTGATTGGGCAGCAGATTCAGCACTGACAGTGACCTGCATTCGGCTGTCACTGTCAGTGCTGCTGTACAGGGAGAGAGAGCTAGTGTCAGCTGCAGTCAGTGTATGTAAGCGTTTAGTTACACACGGTCACATAGGTGGTCATTCCGAGTTGATCGCACATAGCAACTTTTTGCTGTTCGTGCGATCAACTTGACGCCGCCTATGGGGGAGTGTATTTTAGCATAGCAGGGCTGCGATCGCTTGTGCAGCCCTGCTATGCTAAAAAAGTTTTGTGCAGAGCAAGACCAGCCCTGCACCTACTTACCCAGTGCGACGGATCAAGCGATGAAGGTCCCGGCTGTGACGTCAGACATCCGCCCTCCAAACGCCTGGACACGCGTTCGCCTTACCACGCCCGGGACATTATGAGTAGATGCCCCGATCTTCCTTCCCGCTATCAATCTTCTTGCGATCAGGTCATCTCTTTGTTTGGTCCTGGCGTCGTTGCCCCGCGACTGCCGTCGCTGGGAAACGATGCGCATGCACAATGCGAGCGCTGTGCATGCCGCAGTTCTGACCCGTTCGCACCACAGTGAAGACCCGCATCGTGCGAATGGGTCGGAATGACCCCCATAGTACTATATACTACCAGTGCTTTATTGTTGTCCAGGTCTTTCAGTAACTAAGTTAATGGAAGCCCTGGACAAAAAAATTACATGACTGTCCTCCTCACACTCTCCCCCCTCCCAGTTCCACACAACAAACTCACTATATTTGCCTGCTCATCACGTTTGATGAGCAGGCACACTTTGCGGCGCAGAACCCGGCATCAGGGGAGGTGGGCGGAAGCGCGCAGCTGTAGCTGGTGGCAGCAGCGAGACTTAAGAGATGGCGGCCAGTGGGTATCGGCGACCGGACTCAGTGGGCAGTTTGGCTGCAGGTCTGGATCATGGATCCAGTCCCTGCAGCCATTAGGGCACCACAGTTTGAAGGCATTACCAATTTAAAAAATGGCGCTGCAGAGCCATTTTTGATATCCAAGATGGCCACCACGAGCCAATCACAGCTCGCCGCATCATCACCCCGCCCCCCTCTGGCTGACTTATATGAGTCAGCACGAGACTTGGCTGTCAGTCCGACAGCGGAGGAGGAGCGTTGAAAAGCTCCTGAAGAACGAAGACGCCGTGGAAGTCCTGGATGGGCGGCAGCCATGAAAAAAAACTTAAAGGCCGCAACCCCTCAGGTGAAGACCCAGTATAATTAAAAAAAAATATATATATATTTTTTTAAACGTGTTTTGTATTTATTTTAATATTATCTCTACAGGAGGACTAGAGGTGCCAGCGGGCCCTAATTGTCAGGGCATGCAGGCACTCGTGGTTCTCCAAGTGCCTGCATGCTAGGGCAGGCTTGCTGGGACCTGTAGGCCTCCTCTAAATACAGGTTGAGTATCCCTTATCCAAAATGCTTGGGACCAGAGGTATTTTGGATATGGGATTTTTCCGTATTTTGGAATAATTGCATACCATAATGAGATATCATGGTGATGGGACCTAAGTCTAAGCACAGAATGCATTTATGTGTCATATACACCTTATATACACAGCCTGAAGGTCATTTTAGACAATATTTTTTATAACTTTGTGCATTAAACAAAGTGTGTGAACAATCACACAAATCATTTATGTTTCATATACACCTTATACACACAGCCTGAAGGTCATGTAATACAATATTTTTAATAACTTTGTGTATTAAACAAAGTCTGTGTACATTGAGCCATCAAAAAACAAAGGTTTCACTATTTCACTCTCACTCAAAAAAGTCCGTATTTCGGAATATTTGGATATGGGATACTCAACCTGTAACAAAATTATCGGTCCATGAACCCCGCACCCACCACCACCACCAGGGGTGCGGGGCATAGCACTGGTTTCAGCCCAGTGCTGGTTGTTGCTCGGGAGGGGGAACCCTATTTTTGCTATTTTGCTATCCCCTCTTTCTGAGGAATTCAAGCTGACTGGTTTGGGGGGGATGTTTAATGCGAGCGTCTCCCCTGCTATGGCAACACTCCCCCTGGCTGGTTCAGCCTGAAGCTGGTTTTAGTTGAGAAAGGGGGGGCTCTACGGGCTTTTTTTGTTTGTTTTTTGGGGGGAGGGGGGGGTGGTGGTGGTGGTATCATCAGCCAGTGCCTCGCCAGCCACGGATCTCAATGCACGTCACTGGTGTTAAGCCTGGAGAAGTGATAACGAAGTGATAAGTGGAAGGTGACAATGCACCAGCTAATCACTATGGGTTTGAAAAATGACAGTTAGGAGCTGATTGACTGGTGTGTTATCACCTTCCACTTATCACTTCTTTATCACTATTCCAAGCTTCATACATCTGCCCCTAACTTTTTTTTTTTTTTTTTAAATTGTGTATTTTAATTTACAGGTTATAGACATTACAGCAATCTCCCCCCACTTGTGGGGTGAGCTGTTCCGTTTAACATTATATTACCAAAAGCAGAGATATAACCTTAGAATAAAGAACATGTGGTTCCCATAATGCAAATAAACAGTGATGGGTTATACATCGGGGTAAACAGAGGTTATTTAATTGGATGGGAACCAAGGATCAAACTCGTGACAATAGCAATGAGAAGAAAAAGACTAGAGAGAAAGAGCATGAAAAGCGAGAAGAAGAGACAGGAAAGACGGTGAAGGAATAGAGTAGGAGGGGAGAGGGGACAAGGTTAGAAAGCGGCCGCCGGTGCGCCCCCGGGCTGCGCTGATTACGCTCAGGGCGCTAGTACTAAATGGAGAGTGTTACTCGGCGAACACGGAAAGGGCGTGCTGGGGAAATTCACAAATCTACTTGTCAGGGTAGGAGAATACAGGGATCATAGCAGGAGAGCCGTCGAGCTCCCGGGGGATCGTAATCTATGTGCGGGGGCCTGAGAGTCGAACCATAGTTCCCAGGTCAGGAGAAACTGGAAAGATCTGTTATGGAGGTATGCAGTGATTTTTTCCATGCTTGCGAAGTACCATACTTTATTGATGACCTGTTGCATAGGGGGGGCTCCCTCTTTTTCCATTGGAGGGCAATTGAGCACCTGGCTGCGTTTAAGATCTGTGTCAGTAATTTACCAGAGTTCGGAGGTGCGTTAGCAATGGGGAGACCTAGTAGGAAGGACCAATGGTCTTTGCATACCTGGATCTGGAGCACTGCGCTCAGCAGGTGTGCGACTGAGTCCCAAAATAGCATGATTTTGGGGCACGTCCACCATATGTGGAGGAAAGAACCATGCCCACCACATCCTCTCCAACACAGGGGCGAAGAGGAGGGAAATATTTTGTGGAGTCTAGAGGGGACTAAATACCATCTATATAAGATTTTATATGCGTTTTCCTTTACTAGTGTTGAAATAGAGGCTTTCGCGGCCGCAGTGAAGACATCTGACCAATCAGAATCAGCCGGCATCGGGCCGAGGTCCCGTTCCCACTGGAGTATAAAAGCCGGGGTCGCCGACTGGCCCCCTGCCAGAAGAAGGGAATACAGCAAAGAGATGATTCCTCGGGCAAGCGGTTTGTGGTAACAATAGGACTCCAGGGTGGAGAGAGGTTGGAATGGAGATGAGTTCATTAAGGAAGAGACGAAATGTCTCACCTGGAGATAGGTAAAAGGATTCGCTTCCGGGAAGTCATATTTTGACATGATTTCCGGTAAAGGTGCACAGGTACCTTCGGACAGCACGTCCAGGATAAAGCGAATGTTATGTGTCAACCATGGACGCGAGCGGGTCAGAGAGCGGCCCGGGGCGAAAGAAGAGTTGTCCCATAAGGGAGTAAGCGCCGAGGGGAATGACAGCATGTGAAAATGGCGTGTGCAATAGTCCCAGTTGTAAATGGGGAGATCTAGTTTTAGGAGGGGATAAAAGTAGAGACGATAGAGATGGAGTGTGGCTAAGCGCCTTTTCTAACTGGAGCCAGCGTATAGACTGCGTAGGGTCGAACCAGGCCACCGCTTGGCTGAGATGGGTAGCCAAGTAGTAAAGACGGATATCTGGGAAGCCCCTACCCCCTTCCTGCACTGATTTGCGTAGGGTAGAGAACCCTATCCTAGGGACTTTATTTCTCCACACAAAACGGAGCAACCATGAATGAATTTGTGCTAGCACAGAGTCCGGAAGTTTCACTGGCAGCGTCTGAAATAAATAGAGGAGGCGGGGGATGATATTCATTTTCAAAGCTATAATACGACCTAACCAGGAGATAATCAGTGATTGCCATTTATGGAGATCGGCCTTAAGGTTTCTAAGCAATGGCGAGAAGTTTTCCTTAAACAAGTCTCCATAGCGGCTCGTAACATAGACCCCCAAATATCGGATTTTAGAAGCGCACCAGGCGAATTTAAAATTGTTTTGCATGTGGGATAATTGGGAAGGGGGAATGTGGAAGGGGAGAGCTTCTGTTTTGGACCAATTGACTTTGTAGCCCGATATATTTCCGTATTCAGACAGGAGTGTAAAAAGGTTCGGCAGAGAAGTGTGTGGTGAAGAAAGTGATAGGAGGACGTCGTCTGCGAACAAGGAGATCTTGTAAACAGAGTCCCCCACTTCCAGCCCTCCTATATCAGGCAAGGCTCTGATGCGGGCTGCTAATGGCTCTATCACTAAGGCAAAGATCAGGGGCGAGAGTGGGCAGCCCTGTCTGGTACCGTTGGTGATGTCCAGAGGATCTGACTGCACTCCATTCACAGAGACCCTGGCGGAAGGGATCGAGTACAAGGCTTGGATCCCTGCAAGGAATTCCCCCTGAAAACCAAAATGAGTAAGGGTTTCAAACATAAAGGGCCATCCTATCCTGTCAAACGCTTTCTCCGCGTCCAGAGAAAGCAAGAGAGCAGGAGTGTGTGTGAGGTTGATGTAGTGAGCCAGGCTAATAACTCGTCTCGTGTTGTCTCGGGCTTGACGGCCGGGAATAAATCCTACCTGGTCATTATGGATAAGGTGGGGTAAGACACTATTTAGACGAAGGGCTAATATTTTGGCATAGATCTTGATAATAAGAATTTACTTACCGATAATTCTATTTCTCGGAGTCCGTAGTGGATGCTGGGGTTCCTGAAAGGACCATGGGGAATAGCGGCTCCGCAGGAGACAGGGCACAAAAAGTAAAGCTTTCCGATCAGGTGGTGTGCACTGGCTCCTCCCCCTATGACCCTCCTCCAGACTCCAGTTAGGTACTGTGCCCGGACGAGCGTACACAATAAGGGAGGAATTTTGAATCCCGGGTAAGACTCATACCAGCCACACCAATCACACTGTACAACCTGTGATCTGAACCCAGTTAACAGTATGATAACAGCGGAGCCTCTGAAAAGATGGCTCACAACAACAATAACCCGATTTAGTTAGCAATAACTATGTACAAGTATTGCAGATAATCCGCACTTGGGATGGGCGCCCAGCATCCACTACGGACTCCGAGAAATAGAATTATCGGTAAGTAAATTCTTATTTTCTCTATCGTCCTTGTGGATGCTGGGGTTCCTGAAAGGACCATGGGGATTATACCAAAGCTCCCAAACGGGCGGGAGAGTGCGGATGACTCTGCAGCACCGAATGAGAGAACTCCAGGTCCTCTTTTGCCAGGGTATCAAATTTGTAGAATTTTACAAACGTGTTCTCCCCCGACCACGTAGCTGCTCGGCAAAGTTGTAATGCCGAGACCCCTCGGGCAGCCGCCCAAGATGAGCCCACCTTCCTTGTGGAATGGGCCTTAACAGATTTAGACTGTGGCAGGCCTGCCACAGAATGTGCAAGTTGAATTGTGCTACCAATCCCACGAGCAATCGACTGCTTAGAAGCAGAAGCACCCAGCATTGTTGGGTGCATACAGGATAAACAGCAAGTCAGATTTCCTGACTCCAGCCAACCTGGAAACTATATTTTCAGGGCCCTGATAACATCCAGCAACTTGGAGTCCTCCAAGTCCCTAGTAGCCGCAGGTACCACAATAAGCTGGTTCAGGTGAAACGCTGACACCACCTTAAGGAGAAACTGGGGACGAGTCCGCAGCTTTGCTCTGTCCGAATGGACAATCAGATATGGCTTTGTGAGATAAAGCCGCCAATTCTGACACTCGCCTGGCCGAGGCCAGGACCAACAACATGGTCATTTTCCATGTGAGATATATCAAATCCACAGATTTGAGTTGTTTAAACCAATGTGATTTTTTAGGAATCCCAAAACTACGTTGAGATCGCCCAGTGCCACTGGAGACATCAAAGGGGCTGTATATGCAGTACTCCCTTAACAACTTCTGGACTTCAGGAACTGAAGCCAATTTCTTTCTGGAAGAAAATCAACAGGCCGAAAATTTGAACCTTAATGGACCCAATTTGAGACCCATAGACACTCCTGTTTGCAGGAAATGTAGAAATTAACCAACCTAGTTGAAATTCTTCCGTGGAGCCTTCCTGGACTCACACCCTGGCACATATTTTCACCTAAGTGGTGATAATGTTGTGCGGTCACCTCCTTCCTGGCTCTGACCAGGGTAGGGATGACCTCTTCCGGAATGCCTCTTTCCCTTAGGATCCGGCGTTCACCCGCCTTGGCGTCAACGCAGCTGCGGTAAGTCCCGGAACAGACACGGTTCTTGCCGAATCAAGACCCTTCTTAGTATCTCTTTAAGTTCCGGGAACCAAGTCCTTCTTGGCCAAACCGGAGCCACGAGTATAGTTCTTACTCCTCTCCTTCCTATCATTTTCAATACATTGGGTATGAAAAGCAGAGGATGGAACACATACACCGACTGGTACACCGACGGTGTTACCAGAGCGTCCCAGCTATTGCCTGAGTGTCTCTTGACCTGGCGCTTCAGGTGGGACGCCATCATAACCACCTTTGGTCTTTCCCAACGGTTTACAATCATGTGGAAACTTCCAGATTAAGTTTCCACTTTTCCGGGTGGAATTCATTTATGCTGAGGAAATCTTCCCAGTTGCCCACTCCCGGAATGAACACTGCTGACAGTGTTATCACATGATTTTCCGCCCAGCGAAGAATCCTTGCTGTCATTGCCCTCCTGCTTCTTGTGTCGCCCCGTCTGATAACGTGGGCGACCGCCATGATGATGTCCTACTGGATCAGCACCGGTTGACTTTGAAGCAGGAGTCTTCCTAGGCTCAGAGCATTGTAAATTGCCCTTAGCTCCAGTATATTCATGTGGAGAGAAGTCTCCAGACTTGACCACACTTCCTTGGAAATTTTTTCCCTGTGTGACTACTCCCCAGCCTCTCAGGCTGGTATCCGTGGTCCCCAGAACACAGTCCTGAATGCTGAGTGTGCTGCCCTCTAAAAGATGAGCACTCTGCAGCCCCCACAGAAGAGACACCCTTGTCCTTGGAGACAGGATTATCCGCTGATGCATCTGAAAATGCGATCCGGACCATTCGTCCAGCAAATCCCCTGAGATCTGCCGAATGGAATCGCTTCGTAAGAAGCCACCATTTTTCCCAGGACTCCTGTGCATTGATGCACTGATACTTGGCCTGGTTTTAGGAGGTTTCTGACTAGGTCGAATAACTCCTTGGCTTTTTCCTCCCGGAGGAACACCTTTTTCTGGACTATGCCCAGAATCATTCCTAGGAACAGCAGACGTATCGTCGGAAAACAGCTGCGATTCTTGGAATATTTAGAATCCAGTCGTGCTGTCGTAGAACTACTTTAGATAGTGCTCTTCCGACCTCCAACTGTTCTCTGGAACTTGCCCTTTTCAGGATATCGTCCAAGTAAGGGATAATTTAGATGCCTTTTTTCTTTGAAGAAACATCTTTTCGGCCATTACCTTGGTAAAAGGCCCGGGGTGCCGTGGATAATTCAAACGGCATCGTCTGAAACTGATATTGACAGTTCTGTACCACGAACCAGAGGTACCCTTGTTGAGAAGGGCAAATTTGGACATGGAGGTAATCCTTGATGTCCAGGGACACCATATAGTCCCCTTTTTTCCGGTTCGCTATCACTGCTCTGAGTGACTCCATCTCGATTTGAACCTTTTATGTAAGTGTTCAAAGATTTCAGTTTAGACTATGTCTCACCAAGCCGTCTGGCGTCAGTACCACAATATAGTGTGGAAAAATAATACCCTTTTCCTTGTTGTAGGAGGGGTACTTTGATTATCACCTGCTGGATATACAGCTTGTGAATTGTTTCCAATGCTGCCTCCCTGTCGGAGGGAGCCGTTGGTAAAGCAGACTTCAGAAACCTGCGAGGAGAAGATGTCTCGACTCTCCAATCTGTACCCCTGGGATAATACTTGTACTATCTAGGGGTCAACCTGCGAGTGATCCCACTGCGCGCTGAGACTCTTGAGACTACCCCCCCACCTTGAGTCCGCTTGCATGGCCCCAGCGTCATGCTGAGGACTTGGCAGACGCGGTGGAGGGCTTCTTTTCCTGGGAAGGGGCTGCCTGCTGCAGTCTACTTCCCTTACCTCTATGTCTGGGCAGATATGACTGGCCTTTTGCCTGCATGCCCTCATGGGAAAGGAAGGATTGAGGCTGAAAAGACGGTGTCTTTTTCAGCTGAGATGTAACTTGGGGTAAAAAGGTTGGATTTCCCAGCTGTTGCCGTGGTCCCCAGGTCCGATGGACCGACCCCAACTAACTCCTTCCCTTTATACGGCAATACTTCCATGTGCCGTATGGGATCTGTATCACCTGACCACTGTCGTGTCCATGACATCTTCTGGGTGATATGGACAACGTACTTATCTTGATGCCAGAGAGCAAATATCCCTCTGTGCATCTCACGTACATATATATAGAATGCATCCTATTAAATGCTCTATATGAATAAAATATTTTCAGTCAGGGAATCCGACCAAGCCAACCCAGCACTGCATCTCCAGGCTGATGGCGATCGCTGGTCGCAGTATAACCACCGTATGTGTGTATATACTTTTTAGGATATCTTTCCAGCTTCCTATCAGCTGGCTCCTTGAGGGCGGCCGTATCTGGAGACGGTAACGCCACTTGATAAGCGTGTGAGCGCCTTATCACCCTAAGGGGTGTTTCCCAACGCGCCCTAATTTCTGGCGGGAAAGGGTATAACGCCAATATTTGCTATCGGGGTAACCCCACGCATCATCACACACTTCATTTTATTTTATCTGATTCAGGAAAAACTACAGGTAGTTTTTTCACTCCCACATAATACCCTTTTTTGTGGTACTTGTAGTATCAGAAATATGCAACACCTCCTTCATTGCCCTTAACGTGTGGCCCTAATGAGAAATACGTTTGTTTATTCACCGTCGACACTGGATTCAGTGTCCGTGTCTGTGTCTACCGACTGAGGTAAATGGGCGTTTTTAACGCCCCTGACGGTGTTTCTGAGACGCCTGGACCGGTACTAATAGTTTGTCGGCCGTCTCACGTCGTCAACCGACCTTGCAGCGTGTTGACATTCTCACGTAATTCCCTAAATAAGCCATCCATTCCGGTGTCGACTCCCTAGAGAGTGACATCACCATTACAGGCAATTTCTCCGCCTCCTCACCAACATCGTCCTCATACATGTCGACACACACGTACCGACATACAGCACACACACCGGGAATGCTCTGACAGAGGACAGGACCCACACTAGCCCTTTGGGGAGACAGAGGGAGAGTTTGCCAGCACACACCAAAACGCTATAATTATATAGGGACAACCTTATATAAGTGTTTTCCCTTATAGCATCTTTATATATATCTCAATATCGCCAAAATCAGTGCCCCCCCTCTCTGTTTTAACCCTGTTTCTGTAGTGCAGTGCAGGGGAGAGCCTGGGAGCCTTCTCTCCAGGCTTTCTGTGAGAGAAAATGGCGCTGTGTGCTGAGGAGATAGGCCCCGCCCCTTTTTCGGCGGGCTCGTCTCCCGCTATTTAGTGAATCTTGGCAGGGGTTAAATATCTCCATATAGCCTCTGGGGGCTATATGTGAGGTATTTTTCGCCAAAAAAGGTTTTCATTTGCCTCCCAGGGCGCCCCCCTCCCAGCGCCCTGCACCCTCAGTGACTGCCGTGTGAAGTGTGCTGAGAGGAAAATGGCGCACAGCTGCAGTGCTGTGCGCTACCTTTAGAAGACTGCAGGAGTCTTCAGCCGCCGATTCTGGACCTCTTCTTACTTCAGCATCTGCAAGGGGGCCGGCGGCGCGGCTCCGGTGACCATCCAGGCTGTAACTGTGATCGTCCCTCTGGAGCTGATGTCCAGTAGCCAAGAAGCCAATCCATCCTGCACGCAGGTGAGTTCACTCCTTCTCCCCTAAGTCCCTCATTGCAGTGATCCTGTTGCCAGCAGGACTCACTGTAAAATAAAAAACCTAAGCTAAACTTTCTCTAAGCAGCTCTTTAGGAGAGCCACCTAGATTGCACCCTTCTCGGCCGGGCACAAAAATCTAACTGGAGTCTGGAGGAGGGTCATAGGGGGAGGAGCCAGTGCACACCACCTGATCGGAAAGCTTTACTTTTTGTGCCCTGTCTCCTGCGGAGCCGCTATTCCCCATGGTCCTTTCAGGAACCCCAGCATCCACAAGGACGATAGAGAAATCTGAATTAAGTAGCGAAATAGGCCTATAGTTAGCACAATTGGATGTATCCTTACCCTCTTTAGGAATGACTATGATCTTAGCCTCCAGTGCCGATTTGGAAAAAGGTGCTCCCCGTAAGACAGCATTGAAGAGAGCTGAGAGGTTAGACGTAAGCTGGGGGTGGAAAGTCTTGTAATATGCGGCCGTAAAGCCGTCTGGGCCAGGGGCTTTGTTAAGTTTCAGGGTTTTGACAACAGTGGCAATTTCTTCGTCGGATATCTTTGAGTTCAGTTCGGCAGAAACCGATGAGCTCAGACAGGGTAGATGGCAGTGGGATAGGAAGGTACGGATGGCCCCAAGAAAGTCCGGGCTCGACTGAGTGTTCTCATGGGCGTTGTACAACTTCTCGTAGAAGCGAGAGAAAGTTTCAGTGATACGTTTGGGATCCCTGGTTTTCTTACCAGAGGAAGACTGGATAGACATAACGTTGTTCCTTGCAAGCTTAGCCCGAAGCCTAGAGGCTAGTAGCCGATCAGCCTTATCCCCTTTTTCGTAGAAGGATTGGTTGAGCCACTTCAAGCTGGTTTCCACCTTCGCCGTCAGGAGCATGTTTAGTTCGCCCCTGGCTGCGGATAGGAAAGAGAGATCTGTTTCGGACCCTGATGTTTTGTGTTTCAGTGAGAGGGAATTAACCATGTCCGAGAGTTCCCGAATGCGTTTGGATCTGGCCTTCTTATTATAAGAGGAGGCGCTTATCAGGCATCCACGTATAACTGCTTTGTGAGCGTCCCATAATAACATAGGAGGAACAGATGGAGATGCGTTTGTCTCAAAGTAGTGGGAGATTTCGGTGGCTATGTGGGCTTTTGTTTGGGGATTAAGAAGGAGTCTGTCGTTCAACCTCCACACAGGGTGGCGAGCGGGAGGGTGTGGACCTGGGACGTCTACAGTATCCGGGCCGTGGTCTGACCACGTGTTGGGGTGAATGGAGGTGTCGAGGATATATTGAGCAGGCTCCGAACTCAGGAAAATCATGTCCAGTCTTGTGTAAACATCGTATATGGGGGAATAGTATGTGTAATCTCTAGCATTTGGCTCTTTTACTCTCCATGTATCGAAGAGAAGGTGACGTGACAGCAGGAGATTCAAAGCGGCTGCATTGCGCGTGTGTGAGGGGCGCATAGATCTGGGATGAGGCCTAGACCTGTCCAGGGCGCTATCTAAAGTTACATTAAAATCCCCCCCCAACACCACGTTACCGCGTCTGTGTAGAGCTAAGAGGCTATTTAGTGAGTGGAAAAAGGGGGCCTGGAGCTGGTTTGGAGCATAGATATTCAGGAATATATAGGGGGACCCATTTAACAACCCCACTAGCAACAGGTATCTACCTTCAGGGTCCCTCAATATTTCAGAGGGGACGAAGTCCAAGTGGTTAGCAAAGAGTACAGAGACCCCTTTCTTCTTGCGTATGGGGTCGCAAGCATGGAAAGTGTGTGGGAAGTATTTTGATCTAAGTTCCGGATGTGACTTACCAGAGAAGTGGGTTTCCTGTAGGAAAACGATGTCGCCTTTAAGTTGTTTAAGGGACTGAAATAAGAGAGAGCGCTTACGCGGGCTATTCAGACCTTTCGTGTTCAGGGTGATTATTCTAAGAACCATGGTATGAGAGCGGAGCACTCTTCATCGGGAAGCGCACCAGCGGGACTCCGAAAGAAATGGGGGAAGGAAAAGGAAAGAAGATCAGAGAGAGATGAGGAGGAAGGGTAGGAGAACAGATGAAGGACAGGCATATATTAGTATCAGTAACTAGAAGACAGAAAGAATCCATTCTCACTGGTCGGACCCAAGGAAGAAGTAGACCCGCGGGTCCAGTTCGTCCGACGTCGACCTTAAAGGCCGAATGGGGGGTGGATGAGCCCAGCCGCTCGGAGAGGAGACCGGGTCCCGTGTGTGAACAAACTCAGTTTAAGTATACATATTGCAAATAGTAAGCTAAGGGAGCTAAAAAGGGAGGGAGGAGAGGGGGGGGAGGGGGGGGAGGAGAACAGCATTAATGGGACTGAGGGTAGACATGGTATGGTGATAACAGAGCAACAGTAATAACATAAAAACCTGCTTGAGGTAAGGAGAGAAGGCTCGGCCCAGACGGGCCCACCGGGTCCGGAGCCCACGCGGCCAGCCACGAAGTACCCCGGCCCCGAGGGCCCGGGTAGGCCCCCCCACAACAGGTTCAATAAGGCATTAAACGGTAAACATTGGCTTAACAAAAGGCTTGACACCCTATGGGAATCTCAGCATATCGCAGAGAGACCCCCTGTAGTCCGTTAGGGACTCTTGCGGGCATCAAGTCCCTGCATGGACATCCGTAGACGGTGATTCATGTATCTGGAGAGGTGTGAGAAGCAGATCCAACGGTGGTCCAGTTTGAGGCTGGGGCTGTGAGAGAAGGGGAGGTGTTGGCTGGGAGAGAACGTTGAGGGGTGGTCGGGGGGCCGGAGATGTTCAATTGATGGAGTAGCTGAAGAGCCTCGTCAGGGGACCTGGCAGAGAGGAATTTGCCATCTGCTCTGACTTGGAGGGCAAAAGGGAAGCACCATCTGTATCTGATGTTGTTATCTCTTAGGGCTTTGGTTATGTCCTTTAGTTCCCTCCTTCTATTCAGCGTAACCGGCGACAGGTCCTGGAAGATCGAGAGATCAGAGCCTTCGAAAGAGATAGTCAGCATCCTCCTGGTTTTGGCGTAGACTTGGTCTTTAACAGCAAAATAGTGAAAGCGGAGAATTACGTCCCTTGGTGTTTTAGCATCTTGCGATCTAGGACGTAGAGCCCTGTGAGCCCTGTCTAGAAGAAGCATATCATCTGGGACGGAGGGAGCAAGTGAGCGGAAGAGGCGAAGTAGATAATCCGTGAGGTGAGTTTGCTCCACTGTCTCGGGGACGTTGCGGATTCTAAGATTGTTCCGACGACCTCTGTTGTCCAAATCTTCTTGTTTATCCGCTAATAGCATAACGTCCGTACGCATGTGAGCCATCTCTTGTTCTGATTCTTGTTGGAAGGCGATAAGCTCTTCTTGTTTCCTTTCAATAGCATCCACCCTGGCGCCCAGGTTGTCCACATCCGATTTCAGACCTGAGATAGCCTCCTGTACCTCCGCGCGTATTGATTTTTTAATATTACGCATTTCGGATAGGAGGAGGGCGACATCCGCCTTCGTGGCGGGAGTGGAGGAAGAGTCATCATCTGAGTCTCTGTCAGAAATTGCTGAAGTGGGTGGGGGTGAGGGTGCTCTCCGGGTGGAAGATGGAGCAGAGTTCTTGAAGTAGCCCACCAAATTATGGGCGTTCGACTTTTTCCCCCCTTTAGGCATAGTGGTGGAGAGAGGTGGGGTAAGTTGGTAGTCAACACCTGGGTAAGGACGAGGAAAGCTCCTATAGCATTAGAATCACACACGGGATCAGGTGTATTACATATCGAGGTCACATGCTAGGCGCTTCGTATAGGATGATCAAGAGAGCCCAGTCGGGCACGCCATGGTGTGTAGGTACTGGTCAAGCCTCAGCGCAGTGGGTGTATGCCCCCAAGTTCCAACAGATTTGGGATCTTCTGTAGGCGGGGGTTTCCCCTAGGGTCATCCAAAGCCCTGCAGGTGTTACATGTGTGGGTGCCAGGTGGGGGTCTCAGCAGAATGCTCAGAGAGGTACCGTTCAATAGGTTAGAGTGATCCAGCCCCTCCTAGGTGCTTTTGGGCCCAGTAGCTCCAGCTCGTGGGAGCTCCGATAGATCGTGGTAGGGAATATTTAGGGGGTGAGTGCAGGGTAAGGTAATCCCTCAGTAACCACGCGATGGACTGGCCTGCAGTTTGATGCCGGGTGGTCCCAATAGAGGGTCTGAGGGTGAGGGAGAGCTGTATTCCCCACAACCCGGTGACCAGTGAAATGTCCAGGTGGTGTAATAATTATTTTTTCCCCTTTTTTTATTTTTTATTTTTTTATTTAAACAAAAGACATTAATCAGCCCTTTTGTTTTCAATTAATAAACCTGTAGAGCACCCTATTACACCAGACTCCTCCCTGCCCAAGTTTGCAGATAGTAGCAAGTTCTCAATTCTTTATATCTACCCCTCCGCCACTTTCACTCTATGATGTGGTGCTTCTAAGATGGCCGCCGGGCTTCTCCCAGCTCTGCCGAGCTGCCCTGCTCTCGGCGCGGCTTCCGGCTGAGGGGACGGGTGAGAGCAGCGGGTAGCCTCCCCGGGTGTGCAGCGGTCTGCTGTGAGGTCAGGGGTGAGAAGAGCGGCCGCACATCCAATCCGCGGGGGTCGCGGGTCACGCCGGACTGGCCGCGTATGCGAGGTCCCGGCCTGAGGGCAGCCGGAGGGCCGCAGCTCGCGGGAACTCAGGGCTTGATCTCCAGGTCTGTGGTACGTGCCGGGCCTCCACTGATGTATCTATAGGGGTGGGGGGCCGCGAGAAGAGGGGGGAAGGAGTCTTGATGACCTGCCGGAGAACGTCAGCAAGGGGGGACTCACCCGCCTCGTGGAGCCGTCTCCTTCAGCTGCGCCCGTTTCCGATGGCAGCCACAGGATCACAGGGGGGTCTCCGGCACCGGGGGTAACGGCATCCACCACTCCAGGCTATGGACGTGTCCTCCCGGTCTTCTCCGTCACTCGGCCCGCTCAGCCACGCTTCCGGGAGGGGGAGGGAGTAGCACCGAAGTCCCCGGCTTCTTGAGGGGGAGAAGGCCACAACCTGCAGGAGCCCTTAGAAGGGCACCCCGGCTCCGCAGCCGAACCCCTCTGATGCTAGGTGCTAAGGGGAGCAAGTAGTCCTGTATAGAGGTGCTGGGGGACCTATTCAGAGATTTTTAGAACTGTTTTATGAACGAGGCCAGCAGGAGCTCAGGGAGATCACTTCCTCTCGGCTTACAGGCTAGGCCACGCCCCCGCCCCTAACTTTTTAATCCCTTATGATAGTCTCTGATCGTCCAAGCTATAAACACACAGATAAAAAGATAATTTGTGTACACAAACCTCATACTTAATTTAGCTACAGAAGAAATTTGTTCAATTTGATGACTTTAAGACATATTCTTGATTTATTAATGCGAGTTGGGTTGTAAAAGCCATTTCAGATCTTGTTTCTGCCTTATATTTAAAAGGACACTACTTCTACTAGCCAGGTCTTGCTAGTAGAAGCCTTGCCATTTTAAATACTGGGCAGAAATACAATCTGAAGTGACGGGTTTAACAACTACTGGACTCTTCATAAAAAAAACACCCCTTAGTTTTCATCCCCTTGTGCATGCACCATACACTTACCAGATTGCACAAACCAATGATTCAACCTGTTACAGTTTTACTAAAGCAGTTATCATGCCAAGAAATTATGAAACAGACATTATTGCTAGCCAAGGAAAGTTTTACCAAGAAAATAGGATTTTGATACTTACCAGATAAATAATTTTCTTTGAATCCACAGGGAGCACTGGAGTACTCTTGGGATATGGACAGGGCATTAGCAGGGATAGGCACATTTAAATATTTAAATTAATAACCCTCTCCCCCCTCCATACTCCCAAGATGCCTCAGTGTTTTTTTCTGAGCCGAACAGGAGCAAAAGAGAGGATGAACAATGGAGGATTACATATAACATTATAAGATAACGAACAACTAGAAAGTTGAAACGACAACAAATAACAATCACCTTAACATTCAAACAAGCAGGTGATAATGTGTTCCACAAATAAACTGAACTTATCACAAGACAGGTGAAACTGCTCTGGGCAGGCGTCCAGTGCCCCCTATGGATTCAAAGAAAAGGATTTATCTGGTAAGTACAGTACCAAAATCCTATTTTCATCCACTAGGGGTCACTGGAATACTCGTGGAACGTACCAAAGTTCCTCCCTTGGGTGGGGTAGCTGGTTGGCACCCAAAGCCGGACTGGCCATCTGGCACTTCTTGCAAATGCCAGATGGGCAGGTCTGGCCGTCCACAGCAGATTCTATTAAAACTGTCCCACCCAAAATGGCCACTGCAGCACAGGAGACAATTGTGTCGACACTAGAGGACCAAGTAAAGTGGGCATTGCAAACAGCGCACGACACCAGGAAGTGCCGGCCGGGACTGCTGACCGCAGACAATGGGCCAGGGTGGGGCATCCCTGACTGCAAGAACAGAGTCTCCCTCCATGGATCCACCAAGCCGCCGGCGACCACTGCAGGCTGCTGAAGAGACACATAGTAGTAAGTACCTGCACTGCCGCAGCCCCACCATAACGTCCTCCCGAACCCTGGCCTCTACTCCTGGTAACCTTACCCTAACCCTGGTCTCTACTCCTGCAGCCTTACCCTAACTGCCTCCCTAAGCTGGCCTCTACTCCTGCAGCCTTACCCTAACCTAACCTCTACTCCTGCAGCCTTACCCCAACCTCCACCCTAACCCTTGGCCTCCACTCTCACATTCATATCATAACCTCACCCCTCATAACCATAGCTTCCACTTACGTAGCCTTACCCTAACCTAACCTGGCCTCTACACCTGCAGCCTTACCTTAACCTCCTCCCTAACCCTAGCCTCTACTCCTGCCGCCCTACCCTGACCTCCACTCCCGCAGCCATATCATAACCTCACCCCTAATCATAGCTTCCACTTCTGTAGCCTTAACCTAACCTAACCTCTACACCTGCAGCCTTACCCAAACCTTCCCCTAACCCTCGCTTCTACACCTGCAGCCTTACCCTAACCTAACCTGGCCTCCACTCCTGCAGCCTTACCCTAACCTTCCAACTAACCTGGCCTCTACACCTGCAGCCTTACCCTAACCTAACCTGGTCTCTACTCCTGCAGCCTTACCCTAACCTACCCCTAACCCTTGGCCTCCACTCCCACAACCATATCATAACCTCACCCCTAACCATAGCTCCCACTTCCATAGCCTTTCTCAAAACTAACCTGGCCTCTGCACCTGCAGCCTTACCCTAACCTCCTCCTAACCCTGGTCTCTACTGGTGCAGCCTTACCCTAACCTAACATGACCTCTACTCCAGCAGCTTTGCCCTAACTGCCTCCCTAACCTGGCCTCTACACCTGCAGCCTTACCCTAACCTCCCCCTAACCCTGGCCTCTACTCCTGCAGCCTTACCCTAACCTCCCCCTAACCCTGGTTTCTACACCTGCAGCCTTACCCTAACATAACCTGGACTCTACTCCTGCAGCCTTACCCTAACATCCACCCTAACCCTTGGCCTCCACTCTCGCAGCCATATCATAACCTCACCCCTAACCATAAGCTTCCACATCCGTAGCCTTAACCTAACCTGGCCTCTACACCTGCAGCCTTATCCTAACCTAACCTGGCCTCTACTGCTGCAGCCTTACCCTAACCTCCTCCCTAACCTGGCCTCTACTCCTGCAGCCTTACCCTATCCTCCCCCTAACCTGGCTTATACACCTGCAGCCTTACCCTAACCTAACCTGGCCTCTACTCCTGCAGCCTTACCCTAATCTCTGCCCTAACCCTTGGCCTCCACTCTCGCAGCCATATCATAACCTCACCCCCAACCATAGCTTCCACTTCCGTAGCCTTACCCTAACCTAACCTGACCTCTACACCTGTGCAGCCTTACCCTAACCTCCTCCCTAACCCTGGCCTCTACTCCTGCCACCTTAACCACTGCTCCCTAACCCTGGCCTCTACTCCTGCTGCTTTACCCTGACCTCCACTCCTGAGCCATATCATAACCTCACCCCTTACCATAGCTTCCACTTCCGTAGCCTCACCCTAACCTATAGTAACCTGGCCTCCACTCCCGCAGCCTTACCCTGACCTCCTAACTAACATGGCCTCTACTCCTGCAGCCTTACCCTGACCTCCTAACTAACATGGCCTCTACTCCTGCAGCCTTACCCTAACTTCCCCCTAACCCTGGCCTATACACCTGCAGCCTTACCCTAACCTAACCTGGTCTCTACTCATGCAGCCTTACCCTAACTTGGCCTCTAGAAACATAGAAACATAGAATTTGACAGCAGATAAGGACCACTTGGCCCATCTAGTCTGCCCCTTTTTTTTTATCCTTTAGGTAATCTCAACCCTTTTTGAACCTTAATTCTTTGCAAGGATATTCATATGCCTATCCCAATTGTTTAAATTGCTCTACAGTCTTAGCCTCTACCACCTCTGATGGGAGACTATTCCACTTATCCACTACCCTTTCTGTGAAGTAATTTTTCCTTAAATTTCCCCTGAACCTCCCCCCTCCAGTTTCAGTGTATGTCCTCGAGTTCTAATATTTCTCTTCCTTTGAAGAATATTTCCCTCCTGAACTTTGTTAAGACCCTTGATATATTTGAAAGTTTCTATCATGTCCCCCCTTTCCCTTCTCTCCTCCAAACTATACATGTTAAGATCTTTTAGCCTTTCCGGGTACGTTTTGTGATGTAGGCCATGCACCATTTTAGTTGCCCTTCTTTGTACACTCTCTAATGTATTTATATCCTTCTGGAGATAGGGTCTCCAGAACTGGACACAGTATTCCAGATGGGGCCGCATCAATGACCTATACAGTGGCATTATCACTTCTTTTTTCCTACTACTGATTCCTCTCCCTATGCAACCAAGCATCTGACTTGCCTTTCTCATTGCTTTGTTGCATTGCTTTCCTGCCTTCAAGTCACTTGAAATAGTGACTCCTAAATCCCTTTCCTCTTCAGTAGTTTCCATTATAGTACCCTTGATACTATATTTAGCCTTTGGGTTTTTGAGACCCAAGTGCATGATTTTGCATTTTTTAGCATAAACTGTAGTTGCCACGTTCTTGACCATTTCTCAAGCCTACCTAGGTCATCAATCATTTGTTTTACCCCTCCCGGTGTGTCTACCCTGTTGCATATCTTTGTATCATCTGCAAAAAGGCATACCTTCCCTTCAATACCATCTTCCCTCTACACCTGTAGCCTTACCCTAACCTGGCATCTACTCCTGCAGCCTTACCCTAACCTCCTCCCCAACCTGGCTTCTACTCCTGCAGCCTTGCCCTAACCTCCCCCTAACTCTAGCCTTCACTTCCGCAGCCTAATCATAACCTCCACTCTAACCATAGCCTTAACCACCGTAGCCTTACCTTAACTTCCCTCCTAAACTCCCCTCCCGCAGCCTAATTCTATCCTCCCCTGGTGTGCTTAATCCTCCCCCCTGATGAAGAGGAAGTGTGAGGCATAATATTGCATATGGGGCATTACTGTGTGGGACATAAAGTGTAAGGGGCATTACTGTGCGGGGCATGATATTGTGTTATGTGCATTACTGTTTGGGACATACTAAGTTGTAAGGGGCATTACTGTGTGGGGCATAAAATGTTAAGGGCATTACTGTGTGGGGCATGATATTGTGCTAGAGGCATTACTGTATTGGGCATACTAAGGTGTATGGGAGATTACTGTGCAGGGCATGATATTGTGTTAGGTGCATTACTGTTTGGGACATACAAAGGTGTAAGGGGCATTACTGTGTGGGGCATAGTAAGGTGCAACCGGTATTACTGTGTGGGGCATGATATTAGGCTAGGGGCATTACTGTGTGGGACATAGTGTAAGGGGCATTATTGTGTAATAATGTAACGTGAATAAGGGAAAGTACTATGCTTTGTAATGTCTGGCATAATTTTAATTGGGATACTATTGTATGGTCACGTCCCTACCCAGTGAGACTACACCCTATTACTCAGTGCACACTATTCCTACTTAAGGTATGGTCACAGACACCAACGCTCTTTATGTACACAGGACACAGAAATGTTTAGTTACAGCCCTGCTTTGGTATGCACAGATGTATCCTCCTTGTGTAGGGCATACTAAGGTGCAAGATGTATTACTGTGTGATGTAACGTGAATCAGGGACAGTACTGTGCTTTGTAATGTCACTGTCTGGAATCATTTTAATTGGGGTACTATTGTGCGGTCACGTCCCTACCCAGTGAGACCACACCCTATTATTCGGTGCACACTGTTCCTACTTAAGGTATGGTCAGGGATACCAATGCTCTTTATGTACACAGGGCACCATAATGTTTAGTTACAGCTCTGCTTTGTGGTAGTTCGGTATTGTGAGGGCTGCGCTTACACCTTGTAGTTAAAAAAGTAGCAGCTATGGAGAAAGATAAGGTTTCCACAGACCTTAAAGATATATTGTTGCAAAGAAATTGTTACTCCCAGCGATCACTCTTTATACAGACATAAGGCTCTAAATATAGTTTATTTAAAAGAAACTGGTTTATTTTCTTTAAAATACAGATGCAAATATATAATACATATGTGTTTATTTTAAGATCCTAATACCGGTATATACATATAACGACAGTGGCGTGCGGTGAGGTCAGTGGCTGGTGAGGCACTACAGGCATAATGTCCGCTGAATCCTGCCAATGACCAATACCGCCACTGAGCCAATGCTCGTTACTGCCCCTGCGCCGATGCCTACTGCCACCGCCAATGGCTTACAAACTCGCCCACCATCAACTGACCCAGTCCTCCGCCACTAATTTGCATTTCAGTCCGATGCCGCCACTGCTGCCAATGCCCGCCTGCTCATCATACTTGTGATATACTGTATATTTTTATAGAAAAATAAATAAAAATTAGTGTTTGGGAAGGGAGTGGGAGGAGGACATGAATGCAATTTTGTTGTCCAGGGCTTCCATTCGTCAAATTACACTGCTCAGTAGCACCACTTACACACATTACGCCAGGCAGAGCTCCCTTTTACACATTACGGAAGGTAGAGCCCCCTTTTCCCCTTTTACACATTACGGCAGGTAGAGCCCCCTTTTACACATTACAGCAGGTAGAGCCAGTGGCGGAACTAGCGAGCGGTGGGCTCAGGTGCGACAAAATGCTTTGCCCCCCCCCCCCCCCCATCCCATCCAAGTCCACCCCCGGAGAGGATCTGGTGAGGGTGACCTGCTCAGGGCCAGGGAAATGGATACCTAGCAACAGTGCCTTAACTAGACATTTTAGCACTGTGTGCAAGAAACGCATCAGAGCCCCCCTTTATGTAAAATAGGGGCAGCGTGCGCCTTAGGCGCGTGCAAAAAATATAGGGGCGTGGCTTCATGGGGAAGGGGTGTGGCCACAAAATAATACCAATTCATATAACGGTGCACAGTAGTCTCCATTATTCAAATTACGCCACACAGTAGCACCACTGCACCAGGTAGAGCCCCTTTTACACATTACGGCGGACAGATTCCCCTTTTTAAACATTACGGCAGACAGCGTCCCCCTTTTTACACATTACGGCAGACAGCATCCCCTTTTTACACGTTACGGCAGACAGCATCCCCTTTTTACACATTACGGCAGACAGCGTCCCCTTTTCACACATTATAGCAGACAGCGTCCCCTTTTTACACATTACGGCAGACAGCGTCCCTTTTTTGCACATAACGGCAGACAGCATCCCCCTTTTTTGCAAATAACGGCAGACAGCATCCCCCTTTTTTACACATAACGGCAGACAGCATCCCCTTATTACACATTACGGCAGACAGCGTCCCTTTTTTTTTTTTTTTTTACACATTACGGCAGACAGTGTCTCCCTTTTTTACACATAACGGCAGAGTCCCTTTTTTACACATTATGGCAGACAGCGTTCCCCTTTTTACACATTATGGCAGACAGCGTCCCCTTTATACACATTACAGCAGACAGCTTCCCTTTTTTGCACATTATGGCAGACAGGGTCCCCCTTTTTTTACACAACGGCAGACAGCGTCCCCTTATTACACATTATGGCAGACAGTGTCCCCTTTTTTACACATTACGGCAGACAGCGTCCCCTTTTTACACATTACGGCAGACAGCATCCCCCTTTTTTACACATAACGGCAGACAGTCCCTTTTTTACACATTACAGCAGAAAGCGTCCCCCTTTTTACACATTACGGCAGACAGCGGACCTTTTTTGCACATTACAGCAGACAGCGGACCTTTTTTGCACATTACGGCAGACAGTGTCCCCCTTTTTTACACATTACGGCAGACAGGGTTCCCTTTTTACACATAACGGCAGCTAGAGCACTTTACATCCTCCCTCTACACTTAGGGTGTAATGTAGTGTAATGTAGTGTAGTATAGTGTACTGTAGTGTAATGTAGTGTAGTATAGTGTACTGTAGTGTAGTGTAGTGTAGCCACTTACATGATTTCTTCTTCCGGCGCTGCTGCAGACTCCTGACCCGGCGCTCCC